>NW_026138036.1:0-11315 GCF_019393585.1 Leptopilina boulardi
AAAAAGTAGCGAACAAAAAATGTATGGCGCACTTTTTGATTGGTCCAGCGGATGCTGAGCTACACTAGAAAACAAATTTGGAAAAATTTCCGAAAAATTAAATTCGCGAGATAATGTCTCTGGATTAATGCCAAAAAATTGAGCAAAAAGTCTCGAACAAAAAATGTATGGCGCACTTTTTGATTGGTCCAGCGGATGCTGAGCTACACTCACTAAAACTGGGAAAAAAATTTCGAAAAAAAAAATTTGCCAGATAATGACTCGGGAATAATGCCAAAGTCTTTAGCAAAAAGTAGCGAACAAAAAATGTATGGCGCACTTTTTGATTGGTCCAGCGAATGATGAGCTACACTAGAAAACAAATTTGGGAAAAATTTTGAAAAATTAAATTTGCGAGATAATCGTTCCGGAATACATCCAATAAAATAGGGAAAAAGTTCTGAAGAAAAAATGTATGGCGCACTTTTTGATTGGTCCAGCGGATGCTGAGCTACACCAGAAAACAAATTTGGAAAAATTTCCGAAAAATTAAATTCGCTAGATAATGTCTCTGGATTAATGCCAAAAAATTGAGCAAAAAGTCTCGAACAAAAAATGTATGGGGCACTTTTTGATTGGTCCAGCGGATGCTGAGCTACACTCACTAAAACTGGGAAAAAAATTTCGAAAAAAAAAATTTGCCAGATAATGACTCGGGAATAATGTCAAAAAATTGAGCAAAAAGTCTCGAACAAAAAATGTATGGCGCACTTTTAGATTGGTCCAGCGGATGCTGAGCTACACTCACTAAAACTGGGAAAAAAATTTCGAAAAAAAAAATTTGACAGATAATGACTCGGGAATAATGCCAAAAAATTGAGCAAAAAGTCTCGAACAAAAAATGCATGGCGCACTTTTTGATTGGTCCAGCGGATGCTAAGCTACACTCACTAAAACTGGGAAAAAATTTTCGAAAAAAAAAATTTGCCAGATAATGACTCGGGAATAATGCCAAAGTCTTTAGCAAAAAGTAGCGAACAAAAAATGTATGGCGCACTTTTTGATTGGTCCAGCGGATGCTGAGCTACACTCAGATAAATTTTTTAAAAAATTTTGAAAAATTAAAATTTGCGAGATAATTAATCGGCAATACCGCCAAAGTCTTAACCCGGGAGTCTCGAACAAAAAATGTATGGCGCACTTTTTGATTGGTCCAGCGGATGCTGAGCTACACTCACTAAAACTGGGAAAAAAATTTCGAAAAAAAAAATTTGCTAGATAATGACTCGGGAATAATGCCAAAGTCTTTAGCAAAAAGTAGCGAACAAAAAATGTATGGCGCACTTTTTGATTGGTCCAGCAGATGCTGAGCTACACTAGAAAACAAATTTGGAAAAATTTCCGAAAAATTAAATTCGCGAGATAATGTCTCTGGATTAATGCCAAAAAATTGAGCAAAAAGTCTCGAACAAAAAATGTATGGCGCACTTTTTGATTGGTCCAGCGGATGCTGAGCTACACTCACTAAAACTGGGAAAAAAATTTCGAAAAAAAAAAATTGCCAGATAATGACTCGGGAATAATGCCAAAGTCTTTAGCAAAAAGTAGCGAACAAAAAATGTATGGCGCACTTTTTGATTGGTCCAGCGAATGATGAGCTACACTAGAAAACAAATTTGGGAAAAATTTTGAAAAATTAAATTTGCGAGATAATCGTTCCGGAATACATCCAATAAAATAGGGAAAAAGTTCTGAAGAAAAAATGTATGGCGCACTTTTTGATTGGTCCAGCGGATGCTGAGCTACACCAGAAAACAAATTTGGAAAAATTTCCGAAAAATTAAATTCGCTAGATAATGTCTCTGGATTAATGCCAAAAAATTGAGCAAAAAGTCTCGAACAAAAAATGTATGGGGCACTTTTTGATTGGTCCAGCGGATGCTGAGCTACACTCACTAAAACTGGGAAAAAAATTTCGAAAAAAAAAATTTGCCAGATAATGACTCGGGAATAATGTCAAAAAATTGAGCAAAAAGTCTCGAACAAAAAATGTATGGCGCACTTTTTGATTGGTCCAGCGGATGCTGAGCTACACTCAGATAAATTTTTTAAAAAATTTCGAAAAGTTTAAATTTGCGAGATAATTTATCGGCATTACCGCCAAAGTCTTAACCCGGGAGTCTCGAACAAAAAATGTATGGCGCACTTTTTGATTGGTCCAGCGGATGCTGAGCTACACTAGAAAACAAATTTGGAAAAATTTCCGAAAAATTAAATTCGCGAGATAATGACTCGGGAATAATGCCAAAAAATTGAGCAAAAAGTCTCGAACAAAAAATGCATGGCGCACTTTTTGATTGGTCCAGCGGATGCTAAGCTACACTCACTAAAACTGGGAAAAAATTTTCGAAAAAAAAAATTTGCCAGATAATGCCAAAGTCTTTAGCAAAAAGTAGCGAACAAAAAATGTATGGCGCACTTTTTGATTGGTCCAGCGGATGCTGAGCTACACTCAGATAAATTTTTTAAAAAAATTTTGAAAAATTAAAATTTGCGAGATAATTGATCGGGAATACCGCCAAAGTCTTAACCCGGGAGTCTCGAACAAAAAATGTATGGCGCACTTTTTGATTGGTCCAGCGGATGCTGAGCTACACTAGAAAACAAATTTGGAAAAATTTCCGAAAAATTAAATTCGCGAGATAATGTCTCTGGATTAATGCCAAAAAATTGAGCAAAAAGTCTCGAACAAAAAATGTATGGGGCACTTTTTGATTGGTCCAGCGGATGCTGAGCTACACTCACTAAAACTGGGAAAAAAATTTCGAAAAAAAAAATTTGCCAGATAATGACTCGGGAATAATGTCAAAAAATTGAGCAAAAAGTCTCGAACAAAAAATGTATGGCGCACTTTTAGATTGGTCCAGCGGATGCTGAGCTACACTCACTAAAACTGGGAAAAAAATTTCGAAAAAAAAAATTTGACAGATAATGACTCGGGAATAATGCCAAAAAATTGAGCAAAAAGTCTCGAACAAAAAATGCATGGCGCACTTTTTGATTGGTCCAGCGGATGCTAAGCTACACTCACTAAAACTGGGAAAAAATTTTCGAAAAAAAAAATTTGCCAGATAATGACTCGGGAATAATGCCAAAGTCTTTAGCAAAAAGTAGCGAACAAAAAATGTATGGCGCACTTTTTGATTGGTCCAGCAGATGCTGAGCTACACTAGAAAACAAATTTGGAAAAATTTCCGAAAAATTAAATTCGCGAGATAATGTCTCTGGATTAATGCCAAAAAATTGAGCAAAAAGTCTCGAACAAAAAATGTATGGCGCACTTTTTGATTGGTCCAGCGGATGCTGAGCTACACTCACTAAAACTGGGAAAAAAATTTCGAAAAAAAAAATTTGCCAGATAATGACTCGGGAATAATGCCAAAGTCTTTAGCAAAAAGTAGCGAACAAAAAATGTATGGCGCACTTTTTGATTGGTCCAGCAGATGCTGAGCTACACTAGAAAACAAATTTGGAAAAATTTCCGAAAAATTAAATTCGCGAGATAATGTCTCTGGATTAATGCCAAAAAATTGAGCAAAAAGTCTCGAACAAAAAATGTATGGCGCACTTTTTGATTGGTCCAGCGGATGCTGAGCTACACTCACTAAAACTGGGAAAAAAATTTCGAAAAAAAAAATTTGCCAGATAATGACTCGGGAAGAATGCCAAAGTCTTTAGCAAAAAATAGCGAACAAAAAATGTATGGCGCACTTTTTGATTGGTCCAGCGAATGATGAGCTACACTAGAAAACAAATTTGGGAAAAATTTTGAAAAATTAAATTTGCGAGATAATCGTTCCGGAATACATCCAATAAAATAGGGAAAAAGTTCTGAACAAAAAATGTATGGCGCACTTTTTGATTGGTCCAGCGGATGCTGAGCTACACTCAGATAAATTTTTTAAAAAATTTTGAAAAATTAAAATTTGCGAGATAATTAATCGGCAATACCGCCAAAGTCTTAACCCGGGAGTCTCGAACAAAAAATGTATGGCGCACTTTTTGATTGGTCCAGCGGATGCTGAGCTACACTCAGATAAATTTTTTAAAAAATTTTGAAAAATTAAAATTTGCGAGATAATTAATCGGCAATACCGCCAAAGTCTTAACCCGGGAGTCTCGAACAAAAAATGTATGGCGCACTTTTTGATTGGTCCAGCGGATGCTGAGCTACACTCAGATAAATTTTTTAAAAAATTTTGAAAAATTAAAATTTGCGAGATAATTAATCGGCAATACCGCCAAAGTCTTAACCCGGGAGTCTCGAACAAAAAATGTATGGCGCACTTTTTGATTGGTCCAGCGGATGCTGAGCTACACTCACTAAAACTGGGAAAAAAATTTCGAAAAAAAAAATTTGCTAGATAATGACTCGGGAATAATGCCAAAGTCTTTAGCAAAAAGTAGCGAACAAAAAATGTATGGCGCACTTTTTGATTGGTCCAGCAGATGCTGAGCTACACTAGAAAACAAATTTGGAAAAATTTCCGAAAAATTAAATTCGCGAGATAATGTCTCTGGATTAATGCCAAAAAATTGAGCAAAAAGTCTCGAACAAAAAATGTATGGCGCACTTTTTGATTGGTCCAGCGGATGCTGAGCTACACTCACTAAAACTGGGAAAAAAATTTCGAAAAAAAAAATTTGCCAGATAATGACTCGGGAATAATGCCAAAGTCTTTAGCAAAAAGTAGCGAACAAAAAATGTATGGCGCACTTTTTGATTGGTCCAGCGAATGATGAGCTACACTAGAAAACAAATTTGGGAAAAATTTTGAAAAATTAAATTTGCGAGATAATCGTTCCGGAATACATCCAATAAAATAGGGAAAAAGTTCTGAAGAAAAAATGTATGGCGCACTTTTTGATTGGTCCAGCGGATGCTGAGCTACACTAGAAAACAAATTTGGAAAAATTTCCGAAAAATTAAATTCGCTAGATAATGTCTCTGGATTAATGCCAAAAAATTGAGCAAAAAGTCTCGAACAAAAAATGTATGGGGCACTTTTTGATTGGTCCAGCGGATGCTGAGCTACACTCACTAAAACTGGGAAAAAAATTTCGAAAAAAAAAATTTGCCAGATAATGACTCGGGAATAATGTCAAAAAATTGAGCAAAAAGTCTCGAACAAAAAATGTATGGCGCACTTTTAGATTGGTCCAGCGGATGCTGAGCTACACTCACTAAAACTGGGAAAAAAATTTCGAAAAAAAAAATTTGACAGATAATGACTCGGGAATAATGCCAAAAAATTGAGCAAAAAGTCTCGAACAAAAAATGCATGGCGCACTTTTTGATTGGTCCAGCGGATGCTAAGCTACACTCACTAAAACTGGGAAAAAATTTTCGAAAAAAAAATTTGCCAGATAATGACTCGGGAATAATGCCAAAGTCTTTAGCAAAAAGTAGCGAACAAAAAATGTATGGCGCACTTTTTGATTGGTCCAGCAGATGCTGAGCTACACTAGAAAACAAATTTGGAAAAATTTCCGAAAAATTAAATTCGCGAGATAATGTCTCTGGATTAATGCCAAAAAATTGAGCAAAAAGTCTCGAACAAAAAATGTATGGCGCACTTTTTGATTGGTCCAGCGGATGCTGAGCTACACTCACTAAAACTGGGAAAAAAATTTCGAAAAAAAAAATTTGCCAGATAATGACTCGGGAATAATGCCAAAGTCTTTAGCAAAAAGTAGCGAACAAAAAATGTATGGCGCACTTTTTGATTGGTCCAGCGAATGATGAGCTACACTAGAAAACAAATTTGGGAAAAATTTTGAAAAATTAAATTTGCGAGATAATCGTTCCGGAATACATCCAATAAAATAGGGAAAAAGTTCTGAACAAAAAATGTATGGCGCACTTTTTGATTGGTCCAGCGGATGCTGAGCTACACTCACGAAAACAATTGGGAAAAAATTTCCGAAAAAATAAATTTGCGAGATAATGTCTCGGGATTAATGCCAAAAAATTGAGCAAAAAGTCTCGAACAAAAAATGTATGGCGCACTTTTTGATTGGTCCAGCGGATGCTGAGCTACACTCACTAAAACTGGGAAAAAAATTTCGAAAAAAAAAATTTGCCAGATAATGACTCGGGAATAATGCCAAAGTCTTTAGCAAAAAGTATCGAACAAAAAATGTATGGCGCACTTTTTGATTGGTCCAGCGGATGCTGAGCTACACTCAGAAAACAATTTGGGAAAAATTTTCGAAAAATTAAATTTGCGAGATAATGTCTCGGAATACATGCCAAAAAATTGAGCAAAAAGTCTCGAACAAAAAATGTATGGCGCACTTTTTGATTGGTCCAGCGGATGCTGAGCTACACTCACTAAAACTGGGAAAAAATTTCGAAAAAAAAAATTTGCGAGATAATGACTCGGGAATAATGCCAAAAAATTGAGCAAAAAGTCTCGAACAAAAAATGTATGGCGCACTTTTTGATTGGTCCAGCGGATGCTGAGCTACACTCACTAAAACTGGGAAAAAATTTTCGAAAAAAAAAATTTGCCAGATAATGACTCGGGAATAATGCCAAAAAATTGAGCAAAAAGTCTCGAACAAAAAATGTATGGCGCACTTTTTGATTGGTCCAGCGGATGCTGAGCTACACTAGAAAACAAATTTGGAAAAATTTCCGAAAAATTAAATTCGCTAGATAATGTCTCTGGATTAATGCCAAAAAATTGAGCAAAAAGTCTCGAACAAAAAATGTATGGGGCACTTTTTGATTGGTCCAGCGGATGCTGAGCTACACTCACTAAAACTGGGAAAAAAATTTCGAAAAAAAAAATTTGACAGATAATGACTCGGGAATAATGCCAAAAAATTGAGCAAAAAGTCTCGAACAAAAAATGTATGGCGCACTTTTTGATTGGTCCAGCGGATGCTAAGCTACACTCACTAAAACTGGGAAAAAATTTTCGAAAAAAAAAATTTGCCAGATAATGACTCGGGAATAATGCCAAAGTCTTTAGCAAAAAGTAGCGAACAAAAAATGTATGGCGCACTTTTTGATTGGTCCAGCAGATGCTGAGCTACACTAGAAAACAAATTTGGAAAAATTTCCGAAAAATTAAATTCGCGAGATAATGTCTCTGGATTAATGCCAAAAAATTGAGCAAAAAGTCTCGAACAAAAAATGTATGGCGCACTTTTTGATTGGTCCAGCGGATGCTGAGCTACACTCACTAAAACTGGGAAAAAAATTTCGAAAAAAAAAATTTGCCAGATAATGACTCGGGAATAATGCCAAAGTCTTTAGCAAAAAGTAGCGAACAAAAAATGTATGGCGCACTTTTTGATTGGTCCAGCGAATGATGAGCTACACTAGAAAACAAATTTGGGAAAAATTTTGAAAAATTAAATTTGCGAGATAATCGTTCCGGAATACATCCAATAAAATAGGGAAAAAGTTCTGAACAAAAAATGTATGGCGCACTTTTTGATTGGTCCAGCGGATGCTGAGCTACACTCAGATAAATTTTTTAAAAAATTTTGAAAAATTAAAATTTGCGAGATAATTAATCGGCAATACTGCCAAAGTCTTAACCGGGAGTCTCGAACAAAAAATGTATGGCGCACTTTTTGATTGGTCCAGCGGATGCTGAGCTACACTCAATAAATTTTTAAAAAATTTCGAAAAATTAAAATTTGCGAGATAATTAATCGGAATAGCCAAAGTCTTAAGCAAAAAGTCTCGAACAAAAAATGTATGGCGCACTTTTTGATTGGTCCAGCGGATGCTGAGCTACACTCACTAAAACTGGGAAAAAAATTTCGAAAAAAAAAATTTGCTAGATAATGACTCGGGAATAATGCCAAAGTCTTTAGCAAAAAGTAGCGAACAAAAAATGTATGGCGCACTTTTTGATTGGTCCAGCGGATGCTGAGCTACACTAGAAAACAAATTTGGAAAAATTTCCGAAAAATTAAATTCGCGAGATAATGTCTCTGGATTAATGCCAAAAAATTGAGCAAAAAGTCTCGAACAAAAAATGTATGGCGCACTTTTTGATTGGTCCAGCGGATGCTGAGCTACACTCACTAAAACTGGGAAAAAATTTCGAAAAAAAAAATTTGCCAGATAATGACTCGGGAATAATGCCAAAGTCATTAGCAAAAAGTCTCGAACAAAAAATGTATGGCGCACTTTTTGATTGGTCCAGCGGATGCTGAGCTACACTCAGAAAACAAATTTGGGAAAAATTTTGAAAAATTAAATTTGCGAGATAATGTATCGGAATACATCCAAAGTCTAATAGGGAAAAAGTTCTCGAACAAAAAATGTATGGCGCACTTTTTGATTGGTCCAGCGGATGCTGAGCTACACTAGAAAACAAATTTGGAAAAATTTCCGAAAAATTAAATTCGCGAGATAATGTCTCTGGATTAATGCCAAAAAATTGAGCAAAAAGTCTCGAACAAAAAATGTATGGCGCACTTTTTGATTGGTCCAGCGGATGCTGAGCTACACTCACTAAAACTGGGAAAAAAATTTCGAAAAAAAAAATTTGCCAGATAATGACTCGGGAATAATGCCAAAGTCTTTAGCAAAAAGTAGCGAACAAAAAATGTATGGCGCACTTTTTGATTGGTCCAGCGAATGCTGAGCTACACTAGAAAACAAATTTGGGAAAAATTTTGAAAAATTAAATTTGCGAGATAATCGTTCCGGAATACATCCAATAAAATAGGGAAAAAGTCTCTGAACAAAAAATGTATGGCGCACTTTTTGATTGGTCCAGCGGATGCTGAGCTACACTCACTAAAACTGGGAAAAAAATTTCGAAAAAAAAAATTTGCTAGATAATGACTCGGGAATAATGCCAAAAAATTGAGCAAAAAGTCTCGAACAAAAAATGCATGGCGCACTTTTTGATTGGTCCAGCGGATGCTGAGCTACACTCACTAAAACTGGGAAAAAAATTTCGAAAAAAAAAATTTGCCAGATAATGACTCGGGAATAATGTCAAAAAATTGAGCAAAAAGTCTCGAACAAAAAATGTATGGCGCACTTTTAGATTGGTCCAGCGGATGCTGAGCTACACTCACTAAAACTGGGAAAAAAATTTCGAAAAAAAAAATTTGACAGATAATGACTCGGGAATAATGTCAAAAAATTGAGCAAAAAGTCTCGAACAAAAAATGTATGGCGCACTTTTTGATTGGTCCAGCGGATGCTGAGCTACACTCACTAAAACTGGGAAAAAAATTTCGAAAAAAAAAATTTGACAGATAATGACTCGGGAATAATGCCAAAAAATTGAGCAAAAAGTCTCGAACAAAAAATGCATGGCGCACTTTTTGATTGGTCCAGCGGATGCTAAGCTACACTCACTAAAACTGGGAAAAAATTTTCGAAAAAAAAAATTTGCCAGATAATGACTCGGGAATAATGCCAAAGTCTTTAGCAAAAAGTAGCGAACAAAAAATGTATGGCGCACTTTTTGATTGGTCCAGCAGATGCTGAGCTACACTAGAAAACAAATTTGGAAAAATTTCCGAAAAATTAAATTCGCGAGATAATGTCTCTGGATTAATGCCAAAAAATTGAGCAAAAAGTCTCGAACAAAAAATGTATGGCGCACTTTTTGATTGGTCCAGCGGATGCTGAGCTACACTCACTAAAACTGGGAAAAAAATTTCGAAAAAAAAAATTTGCCAGATAATGACTCGGGAATAATGCCAAAGTCTTTAGCAAAAAGTAGCGAACAAAAAATGTATGGCGCACTTTTTGATTGGTCCAGCGAATGATGAGCTACACTAGAAAACAAATTTGGGAAAAATTTTGAAAAATTAAATTTGCGAGATAATCGTTCCGGAATACATTGAATAAAATAGGGAAAAAGTTCTGAACAAAAAATGTATGGCGCACTTTTTGATTGGTCCAGCGGATGCTAAGCTACACTCACTAAAACTGGGAAAAAATTTTCGAAAAAAAAAATTTGCCAGATAATGACTCGGGAATAATGCCAAAGTCTTTAGCAAAAAGTAGCGAACAAAAAATGTATGGCGCACTTTTTGATTGGTCCAGCAGATGCTGAGCTACACTAGAAAACAAATTTGGAAAAATTTCCGAAAAATTAAATTCGCGAGATAATGTCTCTGGATTAATGCCAAAAAATTGAGCAAAAAGTCTCGAACAAAAAATGTATGGCGCACTTTTTGATTGGTCCAGCGGATGCTGAGCTACACTCAGATAAATTTTTTAAAAAATTTTGAAAAATTAAAATTTGCGAGATAATTAATCGGCAATACTGCCAAAGTCTTAAGCCAAAAGTCTCGAACAAAAAATGTATGGCGCACTTTTTGATTGGTCCAGCGGATGCTGAGCTACACTAGAAAACAAATTGGAAAAATTTCCGAAAAATTAAATTCGCGAGATAATGTCTCTGGATTAATGCCAAAAAATTGAGCAAAAAGTCTCGAACAAAAAATGTATGGCGCACTTTTTGATTGGTCCAGCGGATGCTGAGCTACACTCACTAAAACTGGGAAAAAATTTCGAAAAAAAAAATTTGCCAGATAATGACTCGGGAATAATGCCAAAGTCTTTAGCAAAAAGTAGCGAACAAAAAATGTATGGCGCACTTTTTGATTGGTCCAGCGGATGCTGAGCTACACTAGAAAACAAATTTGGAAAAATTTCCGAAAAATTAAATTCGCGAGATAATGTCTCTGGATTAATGCCAAAAAATTGAGCAAAAAGTCTCGAACAAAAAATGTATGGCGCACTTTTTGATTGGTCCAGCGGATGCTGAGCTACACTCACTAAAACTGGGAAAAAAATTTCGAAAAAAAAAATTTGCTAGATAATGACTCGGGAATAATGCCAAAGTCTTTAGCAAAAAGTAGCGAACAAAAAATGTATGGCGCACTTTTTGATTGGTCCAGCAGATGCTGAGCTACACTAGAAAACAAATTTGGAAAAATTTCCGAAAAATTAAATTCGCGAGATAATGTCTCTGGATTAATGCCAAAAAATTGAGCAAAAAGTCTCGAACAAAAAATGTATGGCGCACTTTTTGATTGGTCCAGCGGATGCTGAGCTACACTCACTAAAACTGGGAAAAAAATTTCGAAAAAAAAAATTTGCCAGATAATGACTCGGGAAGAATGCCAAAGTCTTTAGCAAAAAATAGCGAACAAAAAATGTATGGCGCACTTTTTGATTGGTCCAGCGAATGATGAGCTACACTAGAAAACAAATTTGGGAAAAATTTTGAAAAATTAAATTTGCGAGATAATCGTTCCGGAATACATCCAATAAA
>NW_026138037.1:0-125962 GCF_019393585.1 Leptopilina boulardi
TAGTAAATATTTTCAGGATAAGTTTAAAGTAAGTTTTGTTCTAGATTTATTAAAGCAAAAAATATTTTTTGATAATTACTTTCTTTTGTTTGAGCTATACTCCTTGAGTTTGAAGTTGACGGTGCTAAAATGTTTATATGCATATAATTAGAAGACTGAAGTTGAAATTGCAAGTTGTTGTATTATTAAATTTTTGATATAATTTTATTTTTAACTAATTCAACGAAAGCATTTTTGATAAATTTCTAATCGTAAAATGCCAGTTCGCTATAAAATGTACGTTTTAGTTTTTTAAAACAATGTTTTAATTCAATTTAAGTATAATAGAAAAGATTGTTAGCTTATTGCTTTTTAGACGTATGGAAAATTTAAGTTCTTTTAAATTTGACATAATACAATCTAAAATGTTAGTATTTAGTCAATAAAATATGGAAATTTTTGTGTCGAACATATTCTTAATCTTTTTGTTGATAGAACTGTATCATGAATTGTTTTTAATTAAGTTATAAAAGTTGTAAACAATTAAAACATTTTGTATGTATGTTTTAGTTTGATTATAATTAGTGAAGGTAATTGTTCATAATTTCTTTGCATTTTTTTGTTCGCTGATGAACCTTTTAGTAGATAGTACGGTGATTCTAGAACATTTATTTTTAAAAAATTAAAAACGGAAATTTTAGGCTGAAATTTGCATATAAAAATTTATTTTTTCTGTTAATTTTGTGAAAATTATCTATGTGTGACCTTTAAAAGTTACAACGTCTGCAGTGTTAATTATTCTAACTTTATTGTGTATAATGGAAAGAATTTCATTATTAGTCATTGTTGTTTTTTTATAAATTAAATTGGAAATATTATTAAAAGTAAAATACCTCTCTTTTCTGTAAATAGCTCAAAGAGCTTAATATCTCTAAACAATGTGCATTTAGGATATTCAAAGGGTCCGAACACTAAAAAATTAAATTCTATGTTATTTTGGTTTATATTAAAAACAGTAATAGCAATTAAATAATATTTATTTTAATTGAACTTGTTCTATATTAGCTGTAAATATTTATATTTATTTATTTTATTGTTGGAATGCAAAACGCGGCAATATTAATTTTTACACTTTTTAAATTTTTATCATGTGTTTTAATATGGCGAAAACAAATTAACTGATATTATTTTAAACTTGTCCTTTCTCGTTAAGGATATGATAGAATACTTCAATAGAAATTAATATTTTACCATATAGCTACTAGAGAAATCTCTATTAAAATGGATAGTTTTTAGAAATATATTTTAAATATTTTAAAATATTATCTTTTAATTTAATAGCGAATGTTTCATTTTTCCTTTCTTTAATAAAAAAATAAAGAAAACTTACTTTTCGGAAATTTTGCAAATTTCTGCACCGCATTTTCATGACACACTAAAGCTTGTTCAATTGTCAATCTGCATTAATAATTATATTTATTAAAATTTAAAAAAAGAACTGAATTATGAATTGTAAAATAAAATCTGAACATTCATCAATATTTGGTTGCAATTAAATATTAAATTATAATTGCAGTTCCGAAAATGCCCTCCCACACTTCTTATTTTAATAAAACGTGATGTAGTAAGTTGGGGTAATATGACACAACTAATTTTAGAAAAGGAGTAACTTGGAAAATATGCATGTTGTTTAAAATATTTTATATGCAATAGATTATGCCATTTATAAGCCTTCATTTTGTCAGTGTGTTTAACTTATGTATACTTTAAGAAAAAAAATAATTCGAAAACTCTACAAAGGAGCATATTACCCAAGGAGGTAAGGTAATATGCCAGGCTTTTTATTGTTGATATTTTTTTAAATATTGTTAACTTTTAAGTTTTCTATGGGTGGTGATATTATTATTATTATTATAAATATGATTGAAAAATGAGTACAAAAAATCAAGCTTTCAGAATAATATGAAACAACTGTAATATTACCCTGACGAAAAACTGGCATTTTACCTCACGAGCTACCAATTAATGTTAACTACATTTGTAACGTATAAAACACGATACTAGCCACTCGCGCCATAGATTATAAAAGTAGAGTTTTCACAGATATTTTCCAGTATTTTTTCCTTTAAATAAACTGTCATTGTCATCGGAGATATTCTGCTACAAAAAAATGTTATAATTTAAGTAATAGCTCGATTCGTACTTAAGGCAAAAAATTTCAGATTTATGGCATATTACCCTAACTTACTGTATACCTAAATATAAAATGTTTAAATGAACTGATTACGAAAATGATAGTGAAAATTGGCGCAAAGAATATAACAATTAGCCCTTTTTAGGGCTTACCAAGAAATAATCAAGTTTATCAAATTACATAAGTAATAACGTGTCTTTTTCAAACTTTTGAATAAGTGCGAGCATGCAAACATCGTGACAGTAAGATATCCGGTCAGCAACCGTCTCTCGAGACAATTGGTTGCTATCAATAAAAGTGAACTCTCTTATTTTTTGTTCAAAATTTAAAATTATAGAAAAATACTAAGCATTACGGAAGTAGCTACAAAAATATGAGTCCTTTCTAGCCATGTATTGTCTGCAACTCTTATATGATGCTCGTACTTACCATTCTTCTTACAAATATAAATACCACATACCAATTTATTTGACATTAACACATGTAGATTGGAAGAAACTATTACATTTAGATACAATAGCTGAAGTGATATCATGGCATATAACTAATTAATTACAACCTTTGTCTGAAACAATTTTGAAATTTTTTATATTGGATGAGATAATGGAAAAACCGTGATTTAAGTTTCTTTTTTTATTGTTTTTAGCATTAAAATCAAATTCACGCCAATTTTCATAATCATTTTCGTAATCAGTGCATTCAATTTCATTCTTTCATCAAATTTTATAAAAATCGAAAGGAGGGTGATTTTTAATCTGTGAAAGATGGCATTGACTTCACACCCACAGAGTACGATATCTTCTTCGAAGCTTTTCCGGAATATTGGTGACATCCGAATTGAAGCTGTCAAGAAGCTTCCATGAATATCAAGTTGTTCGCCTCGCCAGAACCTTACATTGGAATGTCATAGGAATGTTCCATCAGAATTTCGAGAGAATATTTCCCGAAAATTACATTGAAAGGTAACATTTCTGAACAAATAAATTTTTTTGTTTTTATTATTCAAAATATGCAAAAATAACAAAAGTGCTTTTAAAAAACTTTAGTTTTTTAAAATAAATCTTCCATTGGAATATTTGGGAAATATTCCTCTAAATTTTGGTAGCAGCTTCTTATGATATTCCAGTGGAGTTCTACCATGAGGTTCTGGTGGGAGCTTCCTATTGGAGATTCCAGTGGAAGCTTTCCATGAGATTCTTCTGGAAACTTCCTATGAGGCGTACATCCTGATATTCATAGTAGCTTCTTGGTAGCTTCCATTTGAATGTCACCTATATTTCTGAATATCTTCCAGAAGGCTTCTAGAAAGATGTCATGCTATGTGGCTAAAAGAATCTGTTATTTTAAGATATTAATAAGGTTTTAAATAAAGCAGTTTACACTAAAAAGAAGTATCTTATTATAAGACACATTGGAAGCCAGTTACTAAAAGCATCTTTCTATCCATTTTATATCTTAAGAAACTAATGCATTTTAAGATGTTTTTGATAACTTACAATTAGAAGCAAGTTGTAAAAAACATCTTAAAAAGGCGATCAAAATATCTTAAAATAAGATACTTCTTTTTGCAGTGTAAGTGGCTTTATAAGACGCCCGAAAACGTTTAAAAATTAGAGAAAAGGTTCTTAAAGAAAGTTATTCGTTTTGATAGTATAACAATAAGTTGAATTACTTTTGTGGATCGCTTAATTGTCGAGATATTGTTTTCCGCATTGTTGGCGTTAATTCTGATTTTTTAGATACTCCATTTAATTTTGATTTAAAATTTTTGAAACAATCTGCAATTATAAGAAGTACATTGAGAAAAATATTTTGTTGGCAATAGTGCGGTCTATTTTACGCCAAGAGATTAGGGTTTTTACATAACTTTAAAAAACAAATATAGCGAACAGCTTTTCGAAAAATTAATTGCTAATTACAACTCTGAGGTCAGTTTTCAAGAATTTAAAATGTTTGATTCAATAAATATGTTCTTTGAAAGAAATATATTGGGTGCACCATATTTAATCCTCGTATTTTTGATTTTCAAAAACTGACATCAAGTTTGTAACAGACGACCCCAAACACCCATAAATAACCAGTTTTAAGCGAATCCGATTAATTTTTCAAAAAAGTGTCGGCCATAATGAATAGGCCATTTTTAATTTTTATAAACCTGACTACAAATACATAATTAGCCACCCAAAAGACGACCATGTAATGAGAATTAAACAAATCCGTTGAATTTTTCAAAGTGGTGTTTGCTAGATTGCTTTTTTCAGGTTATGTCAAAACTCTGGTCTGATTGTGTATAATTAACACCGGATTTGGATTCATCAACCCGAAAAATGTAAGATACGTACATAGTCAGAACCCCAGATTAAAAACTTTAATATCTCTTAATGAAATAAATATTCTTTAAAAATCTTTGCAAATTACCTTAAAAGAATAGGGCTTTTAAACTACATACACCAGACTGTGTTAAAATTTTTTTTTTCCGTTCCGCTCGTACAAAATAGCGAGATTTCGAGTATGTATGTTAAAAAAATTATTTTACCTAAGAGGTCGCTAGGAGTTTTGCATTTTTTCATAAAATCATATTGTTTCTCGATGTTTTGGGAAACATTGCTAGTTCGCACTAAATTCCTGTCTATGATCGTGATTAGTCTTGGGAAATTAGTTGCGAAAGACATCACGTCATAGACGAAACGATTTTGGATTTCCTGGTTCGGTTCGGAATTAATGGAACTTGCGGCCTCCATAATTTTGTCAGCAGGAAAAAGTGGCAAAGTAAGTGCCTTGCATAAGAGATTGTTGTCCGCCTCTTCGTTACTATGCAGATCATGGCGCAGCCAACTTTCTTTAAAAATCTAAGAAATTTTTTTTTATATTATAAGTTTTCAATAGATATGCAATTTAATACAATGTTAAAGTATATTTTTAGCTGGATTCTTCCCAGTGGGGATCAAGACATCTTTAAAACTTAGAACTTAGACAACTTAAAGGCAATTTTAAAAAGTTTGTGAGTTTAAAGAATTAAATAGAGTTGTAAGAAAAATTTTAAAGACCCCTAAGGGGTATACAATTAAAATAAATATATGTGACTTGGACAGTTAACCCTTTGAGGAATACATTACATTACAACACTAATTTAAAAAACAAAAATGCTTATGGGGGTTTTTGGGGTCGCTGATTACGAATCTGATGTTATTTTTCCAAAATTCAAAATGGCGGATCCAACATGGTGGACGAACTTTCAAGAAATGATGGAAATTGATTGAAAGTCGTTAGTCGGATATTTGCGGAGACACTGTTTTTTATTTCGACGTAACTTATATTTAATTAACTTTCTTTTTTTAAATAATTTTAACTTTGGCAATATTCCAAGTGATGCGTTAATTAAATAAAAGTAACTTCAGATTCATAATCTGTGACCCCGAAAACCACCGTGTAACGACTTTTAAGCGATTTCGATCAATTCTTGAAAGTTCCTCCTCCATATTAAATCCGCCATTTTGAATTTTGTAAGAAGGACATCAGATTCGTAATCAGCGGCACCAAAAACCCTTGAGTAACGACTTTCAGGCGATTTCGATCAATTCCTAAAAATTCGTCTACCATATTGGATCCGCCATTTTGAATTTTGGAAAAAGGACATCAGATTCGTAATCAGCGACCCCAAAAACCCCCCAGTAACGACTTTCAAACGATTTAAATCTATTTTTAAAAATTCGTTTACCATTTTGGATCCTCCATTTTAAATTTTGTATAAAGGACATCAGATTCGTATTTAGCGACCCCAAAAATCCACGAGTAACGACTTTCAAACGATTTCAATCTATTTTTAAAAATTCGTTCACCATTTTGGATCCGCCATTTTGAATTTTAGAAGAAGGACTTCAGTTTGGGAATAAGAAACTCTAAAAACTTTTTAGCACGAAGTTTAATTTAAAATACCAAAAAATTCGTTTATTACAAATCTACCATTAGATTTTGATAATTCAAAATGGCAAATGACAAAAATAAACAAGGAGGGGGTCCTTTATGTTTATTTCATAAACATTATGCTTCCTCATTCTGTGAAGCAAAAAATTCGCTTCCTCGTGAAGGAAGCAATGAATTTGTCCAATTCAATTGATTGATTTAAAAAATTTCGAGTTAAATGTTTTAAATTAATTAAATTTTTTGAAAAATAAAGAAAATTTTAATTAATTTTGAGTGTAACATAAACTTTATATATACGAATCGATTCGTTTCAATGCAGGGAATAAAATTATTTCATATATAAACATGAATTTAAATAAACACATCATTTTTTAGCTAAAATGAGAATTTTTGATTTTTTAACTTTCATTAATTCTTTAAATTTCAATCAAATCTATACTTTATATATATCAATCGATTCATCTTGACATAAAGAAGACGATTATATAATATATTACCTTAAATTTTTCGATTTAAAAATTTTTTCAATTAAAAAAAAATTTTTGGAAAAAAGACGATAAAATTTTTTTTTGGGGTATTTTTAAAAATCCTCTCGTCATTTTTGAGAGATTAATGTGTTAAATAAGCCTACCAAATTTTACCCAAATCCATTAAAACCTGTTAAAGATATCGTGTTCACAAAAACTATCCACACACACATACACACACATACACACACATATACACACACATACATACATCCGGACAATTGATCAGGATCTCATATAACATGTTTCTATATAGAGGAAAATTTGTTTTCACCATTTTTAAAAATTTTATAAACGAAAGGACTACATAGCTTCCTCCACGAGGAAGCAAAATTAGTTGGGTTTGCTTGAAACTTTTTATGATGATTACAAATTTGCTATCAGATTTCAAATGTTGCATTTGTTTGATTTATTTTGAAAATCTAATGCCAGATTGGTAATCAACGACCTCATAAACCCCTGAATAAAAAGTTTTAAACTAATTTGATCATTTTTTATTCAACTATTTTCTATTTCAATTTTTTACGATTTTTTTAACCATTTGTGTCCATCTTTGAAGCGTATTTGTAAAAAAGACTAATGAAGCTGGAGATGCTCGGTTTGTTGCATTGAAAAGAGCACATCTTTTTCTATAAGAATCGAGTGAAAATCGATTTTTTCGGACATACGGTCCCTTTTAACTGTCTAGGTCACATATATATTTAATAATAGTTGTATAAAACGTATTAAATTTTTTGTTCATTTTTGCGCACCTGTCTCACATGGTAATATGATGTGGAATAATCCACATCAAACACCTTCTTACAAGGGACTATTACGTCCTGGTCAATAGGTCCTAAAATGTATTTCAATTCCTGGAATCTCTCCTCATTTTTCAGAAACTGAAATACATTCTCATTTGGCTTCGCTTTCGATAATAAACAATATGCAATCTCGGCCTACATAAAGTAAACATAATACTTTAATTGAGTACATTATAAATTATGTTTTAATAAGGAAATGACAAAATGAATAAATCTAATTTTGTCGTACAACTTTAAAAGAAACATAAGTCACATTTTTATTGAAATGTGATTTTTTGGTATCGTTGAATTCGTGAAAAAAGCTATCTCTAACTAGGTTAAGTGTACCAGTTACCAATGGTGCACCAATTCTCGATGGTCGTAATTTTTTTTTTCAGACAAACAGTATATTGTAAAAAATTTAAAAACAAAAATAATTTATAAAACCTTGTATTTCTAATAACATATTTACCCCCTAATAACACAAGATATCTTGGGATATATTGATAATATCCCGCAGATATCCTAGGGATGTCCTATGGATATCAAAAGGATCTCTTAAGGATATCCAAAAAATCGGCGGTTTGGATATCCTCTGGATATCCCATGGATATCTGAGGATATCCACAGGATATCTTCTGGATATCTCTGTAGATTTTCATAAATGTCCTCCAGATATCCCATAGATATCGTCAGGATATCCCACAGATATTTTCAAGATATTCTCAGTATATCTTCTGGATGTTAAGAAGATATTCTCAGGATACTGTTTTTAAAGTCATTATGAGACTACGAGTGAGAATATTCTGTGAATTAAATTTTATATAAATAAAATAAAATGCAACTTGTTTTTCGAGTAAGTTGTTTAATTTGAAAAATTATTAACTAAATTTTCTCATTCCTGATTCATTCCTCTATTCATATACTTAATATTGTCAGAAAATAAATTGGCTTTAAACCATTAAATTCTTCCCCGTAAATAACGAATAACTATTAATATTAATTATACATTAAGTGCATGAGTTTATTTAAAAACTTTGAAAAATGCGTTTCAAATCTGTATTTAAAATAAATTTGTTAGTGATAAGTGTTACGGCCCTGCAACTGTTATTAAGCGCCACCAGGCGTTCTCTTCGATAACTATCTCAGAACAGTTCTATTGAATGTACCGCTTGGTTTATACTTTTCTTATTAAATGTAGTTAACTGTAAATCGTGTGTTTCTTAATTGTGTAAAAGATCCCAAACCTTTAACAGGTTATGGGCCCAGGACGTTAGACAAAAATTTTAGTCGGCAAACGCGGATATCGAAGAGTTATATGCCCGCGTGTGATGCGATCGATAAAAATTGCTGATATACACGTTTACGGATTAATTGATCGTACATTGATCGTACGAGTCCTAGTTCTAGTGTTGATCGGTTTTCAAGAGAGTGGTTGTAGTCGTGCTCGTGAAACGTGAGGATTATCCTAGAATCGGAAACATCAGATACTTTTCGTTTTAATCGAAAATAAAGTGAATGACTTGTTGGCGTCGTTTTTTTTTGTGGTCGGACATATTTTCCGTGTATCTATAAGCGCAGACGCGAAGTCATCGTACATTCGCAAATTGTCGTGTGTATTCGGACTTTCTCGAGAATTTAACCTCGAACCCAAAACGTCTAGTTGTTGACATCTCGTGTTCTTTAATTTTGCTTTTGCTCATGTGATACTGTGTACTTGCCATATACATATTTTATTGTCGAGTAAATTTTTTATTCGTTTGGACATTAAAAGGTCAACATGAGCGGTACTGTGCGAATTGAAACACTCGGACGCGATAACTACGATACCTGGAAAATGCAGGTACGCGCGTTACTTGTAAAAAACGATGCTTGGGGTTATGTCGGTGGAACTATTGTCAAACCCGAACCCGTCGAAGGCAACGCGAATGCCATTCGAGAATGGAATACTAATGACGAAAAAGCGAAATCGGATCTAATCTTATCCATAAGTGCGAGTCAACTCAAAATAGTGAAAAACTGTGAGACTTTCCGTGATCTATGGCTCACCCTGGAAAATACGTTCCAATCAAAAGGCCCTGCGCGTAAGGCGACTTTATTGAAAAAGCTTACTCTGCAGAAGATGGAGGAAGGTTATGACGTTCGTGAACATCTGAACAATTTCTTCGATTCGGTCGATAAACTGGCTGACATGGATGTCAACATAAATCCGGACCAGTTAGCGATAATGATGTTATACAGTCTCCCCTCAAGTTTTGAGAACTTCAGAATCGCGATTGAGAGTCGGGACGAGCTTCCAACACCTGACAATCCACGCTCGAAAATCATTGAAGAGCATGAGGCAAGGAAAGCTACCACGAGTTCGGTCCAGGATGCGATGTATGCCAAGAAGAAATTCGCGAGTGATAAAAAGCTCAGTTTTAATAGAGGTGAACGTGACAAAGAAGACAATAACCAAAACAAATCGCGTATGATCAAGTGCTTTAAGTGTCATCGGAGAGGACATAAAGCCTCTGAGTGTAAAACCCAAAAGGCGACAGACAAATCTTCGTTCGTGTCTCTTCTTGCAGCCGAGATGAAACAAAATCAGTGTCAAGCTGCGAACAATAATCTTGAAGACTCGTGGTGCCTTGATAGTGGGTGTACCTCCCACATCTGTGGAGATAAAAATTTGTTTACAAAAATTAAAAACACTGAAGTGGGTAAACTAAAATTGGCAAGTGACGCGATAGCCGATATAATATCCAAAGGGATTGCTCAAATCGCTACGTTAGTGAATGGTAAAAAATGTGACGTGAGTTTAAGTGATACCTTACATGTTCCCGAATTGTGCACAAATTTACTATCTGTGTCCAAAATAACTGACAAGGGATATAGTGTAGTTTCTGACAAAGGGAAAGCCGAAAGCTACACCCGACATTAGCGATAAATTGAAATCGTCAGCGAATTGTGTCAAAATTTGGCACGAGCGGTTGGGCCATCTTAACTTCGGTGATCTGCTGAGTGCTGTCAAAAAGGGATTCATCCGTGGAATCAACCTCGAACAAGGAAAGGAACGTCTGACTTGTGAGACTTGCATTCAGGGGAAGATGGCAAGATTGCCTTTTCCGAAGGAGTCGCGACACGTGACGAAAAAGTTGGAGCTCATACACACAGATCTCTGTGGGCCCATGCGTGTGACTTCTAATGGAGGGTCGCAGTATTTTATTACCTTCACGGATGACTACTCGAGATGGACGGAGATTAGATTCATTAAACACAAGAATGAAGCGCTACGTGAATTTAAAGAATTCAAGACGTTCATCGAAAAGCAGCATGGGACTCAGATAAAAGCCATTCAATCCGACAACGGATTGAAGTTCGTAAATAAAGATTTTGACAATTATCTGAGGTCCCAAGGTATTCGACGACGATTGACTACAACGTACACACCGGAGCAAAATGGCGTTGCGGAAAGGAAAAACCGCACGTTGGTAGAAGCAGCGCGATGTCTCTTGTTGCATTCTGGTTTACCGGCTTCTTTTTGGGCAGAGGCGATTTCCACAGCCAATTTTCTTCGAAATCGTTCTCCGACCAAGAAACTCGATGGAAGAACGCCCAATGAATACTGGCACGAGAAGATTCCATCCGTTGGGTACTTGAAGCAATTTGGTTGCAAGGTGTTTTGCCTGGATAAAACACCGACCAAAGGAAAGTTTGACGCGCGATCGAAAGAAGGAATATTTGTTGGATATTCGGAAGTGTCAAAAGGCTTCAGGATTTGGATACCTGATTCGAGGAAAATCGAAGTTACCAGAGATGTGAGGTTCCTAGAAGGAGTCTTCCCGAAATCAAAAACACCCTTCAAGGAATTTATCGGCGAAAACATGTGGAACGATCAACTAGCGAATCACGAAAAAGGAAACCACAACGTAGATATCGAGATATTGTCCAGACGTGAAACCAATGCAGAACTTCGGCCTAGAGTACTCGTCAATCCAGGGGAAGCTGCGGCCGACATCGAACTCGAAAATTTTGAAGGCGTTGAACTAGGCGAAGATGATGACAATCCCGATGATGCTTCGGATGACTTTCCTGGTGATGTTCTTGATGATGTTCCTGGTGAAATTCCTTGTGATGATCCTGGTGAAAATCCTGAAAGAGCCCTGCCACGACGACTTCCTGGACGTCATCGAATTGAAAGAACCGGAATACGTGGTAGACCGCGCAAAATCTACAGATATGAAGTAGGATTGGCGGAATTTGCCTTCATTGCCGAGATCCCGGTGAGACAAGCCTTGGCAGGGGAAGATTCACATGCTTGGAAGGAAGCGATGGCTTCTGAAGTGAAGTCATTAATCAAAAACAAGACTTGGACATTGATAAAACGAGACGAAAAACATCGAGTGATTGACAGCAGATTCATCCTACGCAATAAATACGATTCAAATGGAGAAATCGAAAAACGGAAAGCACGTGTGATAGCTCGCGGCTTCTCTCAAAGGCTAGGCGTCGACTACCACGACACTTTTGCTCCGGTAGCAAGAATGAGCTCCATTCGTACTGCGATTGCTGTGGCTGCGGAACGAAAATTGAAGATCAAGCAAATTGACATCGGAACCGCTTATCTGAATAACAACGTTCGTGAGGAAATCTTGATGAAAGTTCCCGATCATCTCAAGTCAGTTTTAGAATACATGACCGAAAACGAGTTGGATCCCACCATTAGATCAGAGGCAGAGAAGGTATTGATTGAACTTCGGGGAAACAACATGGTTTGCTCTTTAAACAAAGCCTTGTACGGATTGAAACAAGCGGGGCGATCATGGCATGAGCGATTGGATAAGGAATTGCGTGACCTCGGAGCAACACCTTCGGTTGCTGATCCCTGCATCTATCACATCGGAAACGAAGAAGAAGAGTGTTTTATAGTGATTTACGTAGATGACATTCTTCTGATCTCATCAATTCAGAAACAAATTGAAAAAGTAATAAAATTTCTCGGATCGAAATTCGAGGTCAAAGATTTGGGCGATGCCAAATAGCCAGTTCAATGACTGCTACTCAAAGACTCACTGGACAGCGGCGAAACGGGTGCTTCGCTATCTGAAGGTGACATCTAACGTTGGTCTGGAGTTTACAGGATCCGGTTGTCCTCCACAGATGTTTGTCGATGCCGACTGGGGAGGCTGCAGTGTAGATCGGAGATCTTATACAGGCTACATTTTTCTCGTCGGAGGAGCCGCCGTTAGTTGGGAATCGAGGAAGCAACCAACTATTGCCCTGTCATCCACTGAGGCAGAGTATATGGCTCTGTCTGAAGCAACAAAAGAAGCCATATACATGAGAAAACTTCTAAGAACTTTCGGAGTAAATCTAAAGGAAGTCATTCTCAAAAACGACAATGTGGGTGCTGAAAGACTTGCTGCGAATCCCGTATATCACTCTCGCACCAAACACATTGATATACGACATCATTTTGTGCGAGATGCCGTCGAGAAGAAATTGGTGTCCATTCAGCACGTGCCGACAGACGATATGGCTGCGGACATTCTGACGATGGGGTTATCAAGAAATAAGCACGAAAGATGTGCTCGTCTTCTTGGTTTGAAATCAACATGTTCTCCAGAGGGTGACCTTCAGTTGCTGTCCGAGGGGAAGTGTCAGTGATAAGTGTTACGGACCTGCAACTGTTATTAAGCGCCACCAGGCGTTCTCTTTGATAACTATCTCAGAACAGTTCTATTGAATGTACCGCTTGGTTTATACTTTTCTTATTAAATGTAGTTAACTGTAAATTGTGTGTTTCTTAATTGTGTAAAAGATCCCAAACCTTTAACAAAATTAGAAGCTCATAAGATTTTTGTTTTTATCATATTATTATTCATTATATTAGCTTAACAATTTTAACCTTTAAAAATATATGTTGAGATATTAAATATCCCGTGAATATCGTAAGAATATCCCACGGACATCCTGAGGATATCCCATGGATATCCTGCGATATAATATCCAATAGATATTTTGTGGATGTCTTAGGGGTATCCTATGGATGTCCTGTTGATGTCCCACAGACTGGCGATTTGGATATCGTAGGGATATCCTATGGATATCCCAAGATATCCTGGGGACCATTCTAGGATATCGACCATATCCTATGGATATCCTAGGGATATCCTTTTGTTATGAGGGCCCCATCAAATTTGATATCGATGGCGCTATAATTAATATTTTCTTATAATTATAATGCAATGCTGTCAAATTTACACGATTCGCAATTTCCTTAATACTTTATATGAAAAAGCAACAACAAAAAAGATTGCATGGACATATGTACGTTCATCTGTTGTAATGAATCGACCACATTGTCCATTTTTTCATAGAAATTATTCAAATAATCATTTTTTTCAAATTATGATAGAGCACCTCAATTTTACTCAAAAAGTGACCTTTGATTAATCAATTTTTCATTATATACTTGAGTTCTAGGTAGAAATAGTTTTTCTTTATTTTCTCGGTTTTACCAAAATTGGATATATTTTATCTTTTTAAGTTGTACAGCAGAATTATAGTTTAGTAAATGTAAACTTCATACCTTTTCTTCATTTTCCGCAATGAAGAAAGTAACAAAAATTGCAAAAGATTTAAACGCCATCTAAATATAATAACTTTAATAAATTACACTTAATTTAAAATTGATGTCAAGAAGGATATGAAAGAATTATAAAAATCAACATAGTATAATATAATAAACATCAATTGAAACTGCAAAATTTATAACTTTTGATTTAGATGTAATTAATATGGTAGATTCGAACAGCCAAGAACAGTGCGATAGAAGTATAAATTAAGTAATTACTATAAAAAAATTAAGCAGTAATAATGGGATAAGGAACATTAACTACGTTTAACTAAATGTAAGTTGAAAAATGAAGGAAAAACATGAAAAAATTAATACTATCATCAAGATTTAGAAAATTATAAATAATGTATTATTTTACTTTATTTGATTTATTGACTTCTTTCCATCATTTTTTAATACAAATTTTTTCACTTTACTTTCAGCTTTAAAATTATAAACAACAAATTACGCGATGCATTAAAGGTTATAAAAGAAACTGCTCAATTTTTTATCCTATTATTGTATATTTTTTGTATTTAAGTGAATTGACCATTGCATATTATTAAGACTTAGTTTGTTATTATTTTATTAAATTAACGAATTTCAATAATCCTCCCCAACCCGTAAATCCTTGATACATTTTTAAATGTTAAAATTTCAATTCTCATACTTTAGTTTTTTTCAATCAAAATATTCATAATAAATATTCATATTCACAATTTTTGACCCTACAAAAAAATTTAACATTTTCGGAAACTAGGATAAACAAAAATACCCGTGTCTGGCCATTTTGCTAGATCAAGTTGTTTGTGGTTTTTAGGGGTAAAAACAACCCCTAAATAAAAAGTAACAAGATATCTTTTAAAAATTATTAATACTTTATAAAACTTGTTATCTGGGGGTTTTCGGGGTCACTGATTATTAATCTGATGTCAGATTTTCAAAATTCAAAATGGCGGATCCAATATAGCGATCAAATTTTTAAAAAGTTATTAATTTTTTATTTTATATCCGCCATTTTGAATTTTGACAATTTAACATCAGATTCGTCATTAGGGACCTAAAAAACCCCTAGATACCAAGGTTTAAAAAAAATTTAATAACTTTTTAAAAATTTGACCGCCATATTGAATCCGCCATTTTTAATTTTGAAAAACTGATATCAGATTAATAATTAGCGACCCCGAAAACCCCCAGATACCAAGTTTTATAAAATATTAATAATTTTTAAAAGATATCGTGTTACATTTTATTTATGGGCTGTTTTCACCCCTAAAAATCACAAACGACTTGATCTAGCAAAACGGCCAGACACGGGTATTTTTTTTTGGGTCCTAGTTTCCAAAAATGTTGGATTTTTTTGTGGATCAAAAAAAAAGTTGAATTTTGTCGGACGGTGAAACATACAAAAAAGTGCAAGAAAAAAGGTGACACTCAAGAGTGTCATTACGCCGAAAAGGGTTAAGAAAACAGTTAAAACAAGGTAATTTTATAATTTTACCTCATTATTTTTTTATAAAAGAAGAATAAATGAAAAAGAATGTTATATGGTCAACGTGTAATACTATGTAATGCAAAATTTTCACCTTAATTTTTATTAAGTTCATGCCTTTGAACAGGATTTGAAAAATTCCTCAAGATTTCTAAAAAAAATTAATAGAATAAAATATCATGTAAGAATAAATAAAATGACCATATAAATTGAGGGTCCTACAGTAAAAGTGTGTAAAATTTTAAATTTTCTTAATGTAGCAAGAAACACGTTGTACGAGTAGCTAACAAAATGCCCAGTTGAAAAATCTTAAACAAGATCATGTACATTGCCTTGTTCAAGATTGTATACATGCAAATGTACATGTTTGTGACAGTTTTGGATTCAAAATTGTACAAGATTTTTCAACTGGGTGCATATTTAGATAACCCAATTTTACTCTCAGCCCCTCATTGAGAATAATCTTATTGAATATAAAGTGTATACTTCAAAATATTTATGAAAAATTATATTCTAAGATTTAGAAGTGCTAATTAAAATATTTTACTACAAACTTATTTATATTTGAATATGAAAAGCAATTTTTAATAAGGAACTTTGAAGTGGCAATATTTAATTGCACACTGTCTTAAGAATGTCATATTGAAAGAAATTGTAGCTTCAGTAACAAATAAGTAATAACTAACCCCCCATAATCTAATTCCAATTTTGCGAAATAAATAGTCTCGTCTCTTGCAATGTCCTTCTCGTTTATAGAATCTTCCCTTATAATTCCTTTCCTTAAATTTCTCAATTTACTTGTCTCCTCGTGGAGAAAGATTTCCAATAAAGCTAAAATAATAAATAAGTGGGATAATGATAAGTCAATCAATTTAAAAAATTTTAAATCTAACATCAGGTTTGTATTCTGGGACCACAAAAACCCCAAATAATGAGTTTCAATTAAATACGATGTATTCAAGAAACTAATTATTGATATGATAATGTGAGTTATTATTTCCAAAAATTTATAATTCTTTAAGGATTTATAATCTTGTGTAAGACAATTAATATTTATAAAATAATATGAAAAAAGAGGTAAAATGCGTCTCATACTTAAAAATTTCCATACACCTGGGTGTGTACCACCTAGTCGCTCTTTCAGAGTGCTATTGAGTGACTCGCACAGGTTGTTGGTCCTGTGTGGTAGATGGCCAACACACAGTTTTTTTTACGTGGTACCCATTGTCTGTGCAAGTATCTGACGTATCTTTTCAGTTTGGGTTGAATGGCAACGTCATGTTCATTAATTTTGTTTTTGATTAGTTTTAGACCTTCTTCAAATCTATCAACGGGAGCAAGTGCCAGACAGCACGAATAATCAAGTATGACGCTTTTAACGCCTTCCAAACCTTTAAGGATCCAGTTTTTCCGTTTTCGCTTTAAAAATGAATTAAGACTTCTAAATTTATAGCGTAACTATCAAATATATATTGAAAAATTAAAAAATAAATCAAGGATATGAAAGCACATTAATTGCGTTATAACTAAAGATAATTAAAAAATATTAAACCGTATTTGAAAAATATAATATATCTCAACAAAACTGAAATCTCTACGGAAAATTATTGAAAGAAGCTTTAAGTTGAAGTTAACATATTAACGTTAATAAACGTAATTGGGATTTATTGGAATGTTTTACGAAGAGCATCACTTTTTTAAGCGAACTTTTAGAAAGAATATCAAAATATTGTATTTAAGCGGTTATCTATAGGAAAAATTCTACATGGAAATATCAGAATTACTACAATAATTAAATAAAAAAAATGATTCAAACTTCAAAAATACCTCAGAAGATAAATTACTATAACCTATTTACTCAAAAAAGAATTTACAACCATAAAATAGATACCTGTTAGATTTAGTGCAAAAATTAAGAAAAATTGTAACGTGTTCTCTAGGAAGATATATAAGTAAAAAATTTTCACCGCTGACCGACGGTAAGGCTTGGCGTGAAATGCCTTGGTTTCTATTGTTTATTGAATTTTTTGATTATAATAAATTCTTAAACATTGAAAATTTTGAATGATAACAATTGATCAATTAGAAGCTAATGCAACGTAAATTTTTTTTCTTTTAAGGAATTTATAAATATCTTGATATACTAGTTATTAAAACAAGGTAGGTAAATTAAATTGCATAGCATTGGATTCTTAGACACCTTAGAGGAACTAAGAAGCTTGAAGTAAAGTATAAAAAAATTATCAAATTCAAAAAACAATGGATAGTGACATTATAAAGAAAGGAAACTGACGAAACATCACTAAAAATTAGCTTGCAAAGACAGTTGCTTATGTTAATTAACTTTTTGTCAGGAATACGAATTGGTAATAATTATTATGTTGTGCTAATATAGAATAATTTAATTGAACTCATAGAAATAAAAATGTCGTTTATATTAATTAAAATGTCAATCACTCGAATTCTTATTTATATCAAAAATCTTTAAGATTTAAAGAAATTATATTCATATGATTGGGCACCACAATAATAATTAAACATAATTAATTAAAAGTCATGTTCAGTCTAATATTTGCTCAATTGTTACCTTCTTTGAGTGGAACCAACAGATGTAGGAAGAAGCATTAAGAAACGACAGATGTATGCTGCTGTGAAGAGCATCTTCACAGTCTGCCATCACTTGCTCTAATCCCAATTCAAGGTTCGGACACAATTCTTTAATTTTTTTAAAGACCGCCGTGTACATTTCATGTGTACGCCTTGACATTAAAATGAAAATAGCCCCCACGACCTATTAATATTTAATGTTCTTTAAAAATTTTTATCTAAATATAAATTAGAGGTTAATTAAATTGTAATTTATGGTTTTCAATACATTTTTAAAAATGTAATTTATCATAAAATAAACTATTTCTTTTTAAGATAAATATGTATTTATCACACTGCAAAAGCACATGTCATATTTTGACTACTATCAACACCATTTTAAATCAATAAACAATTTCAAGTTAAACTTTTGAGAGATGATAAAGGGTAGTTGGAATTCCGCTTTTCTCGATTAGAAAAATTATTTTGCAATGAAGTAAATATAAAAATAAAAGTTACATTTTAAACAAAAATGACGAACAAGCTAGCTATACCGATACACCTATATCATGAGTATGACCTTAATGGGTCTGTACTAGTGAAATGAAATTGGAAGTCAATTAAATTCTTTTAAAACCCTCAAACAAAACGAAAACTTTCCTGAAACCTGAGAATTCCTCCAAAGGCGAGGTAAGGAACCTTCAGTTGTGAAGCACATAAAATTTTGCGTTGTTATTTAAATGTCTGTATGGAAAAAAATAATTGACAAATCCATACTTTAGGTTGCCTCAACCATATTATAGTGAAAAATATGTCTCAACTATTCTATAACTAGACAAAAATCGTATGCAATATTGATCCAATTTACACTAAACATGGTACGCCAATTTTACTTGAACATTTTTTTAAATTTCGTGTAAATATCTTCTCATATGAGGACATTTAAACAAGCACAGAAACTTGCATGTTTAAGACACCCTTAATTTTCAGGAAAGTTTTGGTGCTGTATGAGAGTTGCTAAATGATATTAAAAAAGAAAAGCAAAAAATGATTAGAAATACTGTAATGCAAAACCTTCTTTTGGAAATAATGAGCAATGATTTTTTATAGTTACAAAAAATTTAAATGAAAGATTTGAGTTATATTAAATATTGATATTTTAAAAATGTATTGAAAACTTTTGTATTGATAAGTATCTATTCCTTTTTGTATACCTTGTCCATGATTCTCATTACAATTATATATAATTGTCCAATATTTGCAATTTTTGGTGCAACCTTTGAATTAAATATAATATTTTTAAAATATTTTACAAACTAATTATGCTGTATAGTTTTGCCCCGCATAGTTTTAAACTATGTAGACAAAATTTTAATTGTAATAATATAGATATGAGTGATTCTTCGCGTATTGTACAATTTTATATTAATTATTACTTTTCAAGTTGCACATAGTGTAATAAATTCAATATGAAAAAGTAATTTCCAAGTTTGCAAAAAGAAAGAAATTCTATGACTTAGAAATTTGTCGTTTCACGTAAATGTCACTTATGTCAATGTGCATATATGTCCTGAGTTTTGATCCAATAAATGAAGAAGTAGCCGAATGACAGAGTCGTTACCCTAGTGAAAAAAAACACGTATAATTATACGTATAATAATACGTATAAATATACGTATAATAATACGTATAAATATACGTATAATAATACGTATAAATATACGTATAATAATACGTATTATTATACGTAAAATTATACGTATTATTATACGTATTATTATACGTATTATTATACGTAAAATTATACGTATATTTATACGTATTATTATACTTGTCAATATTTTATAATATTTAGGTATATACTAATAAACAAAAATATATTCCATATTTATATATTCCTAAATATTAAAAATTATAGACACGTATAATTATACGTATAATTCTTGTTTCAAATTCGTATGTCTTATTATACGTATAATAATAATAATAGTACGTATTATTATACGTATATTTATACGTATTATTATACGTATAATTATACGTGTTTTTTTCAATAGGGTACTGATATTCAAACTCATTTCATAACTTTTTTTTAATTTTGCGATTTTATTTTGAGAAAAATTTACCGTAATTATTTTTTATTAATTTAACTCTTCTGAATGTGATAGTGTGATTTATTTTGCGATTTTTAAGTTTTTTAAAAATTATTGCGTTTTCTCTTAATATATACGCTTGGGTCGACATCACCACCAGGATATTATTATTAGCTTTATTCAATTTTTAATTATTATTTATAAAAGATTTTATTTTATATAACAAATTTGTGGCGAGAAAGACAAAACGCAATTTCTATTCAATTAAATTGTCTAATTAAACCCTATTGAAAAAAAGACGTATAATTATACTATAATAATACGTATTATTATACGTATATTTATACGTATTATAAAAAAAGAAAAAAAACACGTATAATTATACGTATAATAATACGTATTATTATACGTATAATTATACGTTTTTTTCAATAGGGAAGCGACAATCTCTGAAAACTGCAAAAACATTTAATTGTTAATTATAAAGGATTTTATTTTCTAAAATAAATTGAGTGTTATAAAATAATGATAATTTGTATTTATTTAATTTTTTCCAATGATTTTAAATTATTTTTTCATTTTTAATTCAAAAAAAGATAAGTGTTTATCCCGCCCCAAGTATTGGGGGGTAACCACTACTTTCAAGGGTAGCGTAGAATGTCTGTAGCTCGAAATAATGAATAGACCGAAACTTGCGTCAATGGAGTAAAATGTAGCCAAAGAGTCTATCTTTCAAACCTTTTTTGGTTTTTGTCTTTATTGGTTGGGGGGACAGGAGATACAAATCGACAAAGTGAAAAAATGGTGATCTCGCCTCACTCTACTCTATGTTTTAATATAAATGTTAAAACATGAATATGATTATGTCTCCAACTACTTCATAAGGTATTTGACCTTTGACCTAATGTTTTATGATATTGACATAATCTTGATGTTTTCTTCAGTTCCTGAACCATTTAGCGTTTGACTATTAAATCAAATAAAAAATAGAGCAATAGTAGCACATTATAAATAAATCATACACTACGTGAAGAATCACACACACATATATATATATATACATAAAGTTAAAAATATTACATCAAAAGTGCCATCCATATATAATTCTGTTTGGTCATTTAGACATTCAATTAATGTTCTATTTGAAAATAATAAAGAATAGTCTTCTCCTTCCTTTACCACGCCCATTAAAATCGATTTAAGATTTTCATGCTTTTTAATCAGCTTTGCAAGATGCAACAAATTTTTGGGCCGCCCATAATTATTTTTCCTTCTAATTCTGATCATGACCTGCTTCATACAATTCCATGTTAACGTTACCGTCTTCTTATCTTTTTCAAATCTAACAATTCGCAAAAAATTATAATAGGTTAAACCGGACAATATTCGACAATTTTAATATGTAAATTAGTTACTGTTAAAATTTAAAGTCTTAATATTTACTGTATAGTTTCATTTATAATGTACTTGTAGAGATTTAGACGTTATCCTGATAAAAATTAAAAATCAAAATATACAGAATAAATAATAATAATAAGTTGTTTGATATGAATAAGAAATTAATTTAGATATATCTAAAATTAATCCGTTTTTCTAACAGTAATTCTGGAATAAGTACGAAAAAGTCTGTGTGATTATTAATTCTAGAATTAATCTAAGAAAGTTAAGTTTATGGTCCATTTTCATATCTGAAAGGACCCCGCACAAAATGTACAGAAATTTGATCCCAGTCAAATTGGCTAATACTCAAATATGTTGTAGTTGACGTCACTCTGAACAAATGTTTCTTCTCCAAAATTTTAAAAAATGATATCTTTTAATGTTATCCTTCATAAAAGATTGGAATTCCGTCAGTATAGTTTCTACACAAAAGGTATAGTAAGAACGAAAATAACAGATATAAAAAGTTCTAAATGTTATTATTGATGTTTAGATGGATGGATGTATGGATTGATGAATGAATACAAGTTTGGAGGAATAGATGGATTGATAGCTGGATGTTTAAGGAATAGATGGATTTATGGATGCTTGGATAGATAGATGGATGGTTGTATCGATGCATGTATGGATTTATGGATTAATAGATGGTTGGATATAATAATGAATCCCTCCATTTATTCATCCACCCATCCGTCTATTCATCCATCAATCCATACATCAATCCATCTTAATATCAATAATAACATTTAGAACTTTTTATATCTGTTATTTTCGTTCTTACTATACCTTTTGTGTATAAACAATACTCCACGAAATTCCAACCTTTTATGGAGGATGACATTAAAAGTTATCATTTTTATTTAATTTTGGTAGAGGAAATATTTGATCAGAATGACATCAACTACAACATATTTGAGTATTAGCCAATTTAACAGGGATAAAATTTCTGTACATTTTGTCCGGGGTCCTTTGTCAGTTTTGATACATAATTAATCCGTGTGATTATTGTCCAGGAGGCTAAAGTTAGAACCAGATAGATAGAGTTATAACCACAATTGACAAAGTAGTTTTAAAAAATAAACTCACATTAATGTGGAATTTGGGCAAGTAAGAAAGCGGAAACGTAGGCCTAAAATGGAATTGGGAAAGTAATAATGCCTGGAACCAGGTATTATTTAGAGAATGCTAGTCTAAGGCTTTTTTAAGGTTAAAACTAAACAATGCATTTTATTATCCAATATAAAAAAAATTTTAGGGTTCCGTACCCGAAGGGAGAACACTTTTAATGAGATTAATGAAGCAAGGCATGTACCCCCTCTAACGCCCACGCGAATATACTCATATTTTTAGAAAAAATAATGGATTTTTCCAATAAAAAAAGAAAAAAAATGTATCAAAAGGAATTCAAATTTATACATTTTTACGTATTTTTACGTTCAGATTGCAAAAAAATATAAAGAGCACGATTGGAGTTGACAATCATAACATTTTCAAGAAAAAACTGATAATTTTTTATAAAAATGTAGGCGCAAAGAGCATAAATCTAGAGTTTTGTGGCTTTTTAAATTGAGATCAAAAGTTATTTGTATATAATAAATAATTTATAATTACATTATTTGTGAACTGCTATATAAATGGTGGCTATGGTAATGGTTGTCAAAGAAACGGTTGCCATGGTAACTGTTGCTATGGAAACGGTAGCCAAGGTAATGGTTGCTATGGAAGCAGTTGTCATGGTTACGGTTTCCATGGAAACCATACGACTGTACGACTGACGGTCAGACAGACGGATGATTGCTATGGTATCTGTTTCCATGGCAACCATACGAGTGTACGACGGACGGACGCCAAAGCGAAACTATAAGGCTTTCGGCCCTGGGCCACAAAACCCTAAAAATCATAAATTTTCCCCCAAAAACGAAGAAATTTTTATCTTGAGGGATTCTAATTAATTCATTTGTACGTATTTTTATGTGTAGATTATAAGAAAAATTGAATAAACATAGTTGTTTTAATTGAATTTTTTTGTAAAAATAAAAATTTTTGAAAAAATTTGACTTTTCGCTTAATTGGAGATACGGAACCTTCAGTTTCAATTCGAGTGTAACTAGTACTTGTCCGATTTTTTTAAAACAAAACGGTAGAACAATATCTACATAAAAAATATAAGATAGGTTATATTTATGTGATGAGCGATTCTCTAAACTATGTAGACTTACTTCGAACAGACATTTTGATAAATTCTCATTAATGACAATTGTACGTTGTGACACTGACTAATCATTTCTTGTTTGGCTCTTTCGTTCACTTCGTGGTTCTCTTTTTTCACACAAGAATGTGGATTTATTAATTTATATTTGTTTTTTATTTTCTTTAATGTACCTTTGCACATAATGTACTTATTTGTACGAAAACAACATCTATAATAATTAAAAATTTGAAAAATATTTGAATTAATAATAACACTTTATTAATACAAACACTTTTTTAGAAACGCTAAATGGTTGAATTTTATTTCTCTGACATTATAAATGTTTTAAATTTTAAATAATCAAAAGTTTTAATAATTGACATTTTATAAGAGCATAAAGGGTAGAAACTTTAACTATTCAAAACTATTAATAGTCGACATTTTTGTTAATTCAAATTTTTTATTATAAGAATTTTTTATATAGGTATGGGCATATCTCTAGAACTTTTAAACTTGGAGATATTAGAAAAATTAATTTTTTTTTCAGGGCACATTCGTGAAACAAATTTTATTGTCTTCAATATTGATCAAATACTATAAAAAAATTTGCCTACCTCATTTTTACACATTGTTAGGCAGCACAGTGGGCCTTATTCAATTCAAAATGGCGGATCCAATATGGCGGACGACTTTTAAAAAAATTGATCGAATTTGATGAAATTTGTTACTCGGGGGTTTTTTGGGTTGCTGATTACGAATCTGAACTTAGTTTTTCAAAATTCAAAATGGCGGATCCAATATGGCGGACAACTTTTAAAAAAATTGATCCAATTGGCCTGAAATTTGTTACTTGGGGGTTCGTTATCCATATTTAATTATTTATTGAAACTCATGATAAAATCCACGTTAGGTTATCAAAATATTTTTACTTATTGAAAATAAAATTACCATGGAGACTTATAAAAACAAAAGCAGTTTATTATTTCAAAATCGGAATAAAATTTAAACTACCTGACACTACTTTTTGTTACCTTTAAAATGATTTAATGCTACAGTTTCGAAAATTTTATGTCCTATGGCTTATTAAGTCATAAGTAAATGTAGTTTATAACAATTTTTGAATTTTTTAAAATTTAATTTTTTAAAAATTTTTTAAAAAATTTTGTTTGCAATTTTGGATCCACCATTTTGAATTTTGAAAAATTAAGTTCAGATTCGTAATCAGCGACCCCATAAACTCCCGAGTAACAAATTTTAGGCCAATTGAATCAATTTTTTTAAAAGTCATCCGCCATATTGGATTCGCCATTTTGAATTTTGGAAAATTTAAAATTCAGATTAGTAGTCGCAGCGACCCCAAAAACCTTCGAGTGGGAAATATCAGCCAGATTTAAACACATCTATTAGTTAATACTTACTTTTCTTCACAAACTATGCGTCGGACAGTTTAGGTTTATATTCATTATTAATTATACAGTTTTAATAAAGTGTGCAAAGGTTAACGATTTTTCTGTATACTTTTATAATGCATGAGAAGAAATTACAAAGAGTTGGGAGCATTTAGAAGCAAAATTCAACATGTGCTTTTCAAATATGTGGTTTTTTGATATGAGTTACGTTTTAAAATTTAATGTTTGAAGTCATTGCATTCTTTGTGTAAAGGAGGCACACATTCCTGTATGGGTTCAAATTACTTCTTATTGGGTAGATAATATAATCCCGTTGTGCCGTTACTCAAAAACCTTCGTTAAAAAAGTTATATCAGTTTAACTGCTAAATTGTAGAAATTTTGAAAAAGTTGTCTCGCAAGTTTGAAGCTACATAGTTTTTATTCAATTTGAGGCACATCATTGTTTCATGGATTTTTTAGTTCTTTACACTCCCACCTACTTCTATTGCAAGCCACAAGTCACACAATGTTTCGTTAAAAAAGTTACAGTCTATAAACTAAAAAAAACAGTCAATATCACACACTAGAAACTGTCGCTTTCACCACTTTAACTTACGTTCGTCATTTCCTACATAATTAAAAAAATTATATAACGCATGATACGTTTAAAAAGCCCTATAATTGGTCAAATTATCGTATTGAAAAATTATTAAAAAAAATTCTTAAGGTATCATAATGAACGATAACATAAAGTTTAAAAGTTCTAGAGATATGCCCATATGTTTTTCGTAGATAAAATATATAAAATCTACTATGTAGTTACTAGAAGCTTTTTAAGTGAAATTAACTAATACAAATGTCGTATAATAGTTTGAAAAAAAATAAAATAATTAAGAATCAATATAGAATAATATTAACTATTCCTTTTATAATTAAATATATAAAATTAAAATAATTTAATAATATAAATGAAAGAGTTTAATAAAAACCTGTAAATTGTACTTCTTGTACACCTGACATCTTGCTTATAACGATGACCGTCTCCAAAAAATTTGAACTTCATTACAAAATTTTGTTTTGTGACACTTCTGGATATAAATAATTTCTTGAAAAAGCAAGGAAGATTAAATGTAAAATTAATTAATGTATTTCAATTTTTTGTGTATACTTGGAAATGCAATAAAGAATATGTATTAAAAATTAATGTACTTCTATTATTCTACCCTGTAAATTTACATTTCCAATGAACGGTGTGTCCGGAAACGGAACAGAAAGGAAAAATCACTTCTGTTCCGTACCGTGACATCAGGAAAATGTCAAAATGTCCGCCTTACGGTAATATCACACGGTGACATCGAGGTGATATCATGGTGACATCAAGGTGATATCACCGTGATATCATGTTGATATTTTACAGGGATTTAAAATTTTTAATAATTTAAAAAATAATAAAAATAAAAAATTATAATTTTTTAAAAATTTTAAATCCCTGTAAAATATCAACATGATATCTCCATGATATCACCATGATATCACCGTGATATGACTGTGATATCACCTTGCTGTCACCATGATATCACCTCGATGTCACCGTGTGATATCACCGTAAGGCGGACATTTTGACATTTTCCTGATGTCATGGTGACATTCCCCGGTGATATCACCGTGACCTCTCGATGATACATCGTGCTACTTGGGTCTCAAGGTGTTTCGTCAATTTTCTAAGAAAACCATTTTCTATTTAAGAGCCAAATTTTTTTTGTATTGTTTATAAACAATCTCATGAAGCTAAATAATTATTTCTAAATTCAATAAAATTTATCTTAGAAAACAATAAATTTAAAAATTAGTTGTTATGTTTTTAAAAAAAAATTTAATTTTTTCGAATTTAAAATTCATCAAACCCAAGTAGCGCGATATATCAACCAGATGTCACGGTGATATCACCGGGGAATGTCACCGTGACATCAGGGAAATGTCAAAATGTCCGCCTTACGATGATATCACACGATGACATCGAGGTGATATCATGGTGACATTAAAGTGATATCACAGTGATATCATGTTGATATTTTACAAGGATTTAAATTTTTTAATAATTTAAAAAATAATAATAAATAAACAAAATAATAAAAATAATAAAAAATAATTTTTAAAAAATTTTAAATCCCTGTAAAATATCAACATGATAGCACGGTGATATCTCCATGATATCACCATGATATCACCGTGATATGACTGTGATATCACCTTGATGTCACCGTGTGATATCACCGTAAGGCGGACATTTTGACATTATCCTGATGTCACGGTGACATTCCCCGGTGGGTATCCGGTCATTTTCCCGAATCCAGAAACCCGAAAGACAATATCCCGAAAATCAAATTTCCCGAAAATCTAAACTCCCGAATACCTTTTTCCCGAAGACCATTATCCCGAAGGTCTATAAACCCGAAAGAAATTTCATTAAAAAATCAATGAAATCTATTTATTATTAATTTATTTTAAAGGGGTAAACATAAAAAATATTATAAAAAGTGTAAACATACAAAAAGTATAATATAAAATATAAATATTATAAAATAATATAAAATAAAATGAAAGAGCGAAAGATGTGAAATGAAACCAATAATTTAAACAACAACATAGTGCGATAAAGTTTTTAAAAATTCTATCTCCTGATTATTGCGATGATATTCAGGATATTTCAAAACAATCCCTCGTAGTCTTTTCTGTGTCGTAATCCACTTTTTCTTTGGCGCAGCTCTTACTGCTCTTCCCAAGCCAAGTTCAACAATTGATATATCAGTATCCGCCTGTTCCTTTTGGATTTCAGTTAATAAAGAGTAAAGGTCAGGGTGATGTTTCCCAATCACTATGCAAAATCTATTGTGCCACCCTTCACTGTTGTTGTTAGTACGGTGACTCCCTTCCATCGTAGCTTCATGTTGATTCCAAGTATGAACTTGATAGCGAGGAGGAATGGCTCTTCTCCGCCCTCGTGCTGGTCTTCCAGTTATATAATTTTCGTTGAAATAATCGAGTACAGGAAGAAGTTCCTGAGGAGCTTCTTCTGCGAGAAGTTGGAAAACAGTTTTGACCCGATCAGGGGGCACGAAAGCGAGAGCCAACATCATGTGGGTATAATCTTTAATTTCGCGATTGGTCGGGTGATTGTAAGCTGCTTGTAGACCTTCCGCTTGTACGCGTCGATATACTGATTGCCCCAAATGGAAAAAGCAGCACAAGACCGTGGTATCGGGGAACACTTCGGAACATGAATTTAAAATCCCTTGCTCGAAATCTGTCATTATCTTCCCAGGAGATCCATCAATGTGGTATTCTTGAGCTGCGGTTTTTACGGCAGTCAAAACGGCACTATATTGTGCTGATTCTTTTGATGACAGCAATGCATAGACTAAAGGTAAAGCAACATTGGTATTATACTCCTCGTCCTCAATATCTCCCACATTTTTTTTTACCATTCCAAGTATTGTGAAAACTTGTGTGAAGATGTTTGGCGAAACCTTGAAAGTTCCGTCCAGAAACCAAGTGGGACTTTGGAACAAAAGTTCTAAATTTCGTCGCGTGCTAAAAACGAGGACCCTCGAATCACGATCTTCAGAGGATTCAATTGAATCATAAATTAAGAAAGTTTCACCCACTATTGTTTTTCGATATCGATCAGGAATTTCCTGCAATTGCTCTAATGTTGTCGGATTCGGAGGTAGATTTGCTTGCCGTCGTCGTCTCATTGCTTTCTTTATATTTTCCCTATCAGGCAGCTGACTGATGACCCCTTCTGACAGCTGCGGAAATTCGGAACGTAAAATTTGAGCGGGCGGCTGCTCCGGGTGTTCCTCTGCTCTCCTTTTTAACCTACCATGTAATGAATAATGTAATAAATAATGTAATAAATAAATAAAGTTTACTTTCGTATAATTATGAACAAACTATCTAACCTCGCTTTTACTACTTCGGCTTCACATTCCTCCCGATTTGGTGCGTGCGTATGATCCTTAGCATCCTTCAAAATCACGACACTTTCTCCAGGTTCACTGCTGGCGGTAATCATCCTACTAGTACATGTCTTTCCTCGCACCTTTACGCAATCCCAATATATTTTACTTTTCAGACGTCTCGATCGCTGATATATGAATCCTCCCAGTATCAATTTTGTTCCCAAATTTATTGGATTATCCATGTTTTGAATTGTAAATGCATATAAAAAATGACAATAAAAATGTTACGTTACAATATTAATTGTAAATGCATATAAAAAATGACAATAAAAATGTTACGTTACAATATTAATTGTAAATGCATATAAAAAAAGACAATAAAAATGTCACGTTACAATATTAATTGCGTTTAAAAACAATTAAACAGTTTCCATGGTAACATGCAATTTCTTTTATTTTTCGAAAATTATTTTATTAATAAGAAAAAAATAGTTTTCGGGAAATTCGCGTTTAGGGAAAATATTTTTCGGGAATTCGGCTTCGGGATAAAATTCCATTATTTTCAAATTGAGACCATTACGAACGATTTTCAGGTTATTTTCCTTCAAATTATTTCTATTGTTTTAAATTTCTCTGATGACTTGGGAAAACTATTTCTGTTTCGAAAAAACAATACATTAAAAAAGAATTAAATGAAAAATTATTTATTAGGTTCTTAGAAGAAATATCAGAATTTTCAAATTTTGAATTCATCAAAGACATTTTCAGAATAATTTCCAAAAACGAATTTTTTACATGTTCCTAAATTTTTCTGTTGACTTGGGATGATTACTACTGATTTAAATAAACTATTTCTATGAGAGTAAATAATTCAAAAAATTTAAATATCATTTTTGGAAAAAATTCCATTATTTTCATATTTAGACCATATCGAACTATTTTCAGGTTATTTTCCTTCAAAGTATTTTTGTTGTATTTAAATTTCTCTGATGACTTGGGATAACTATTTCTTATTCGAAGAAAATACGTTTAAAAAGAATTAATTGAAAAATTATTTATTAGGTTTTTAGAAGAAATATCAAAATTTTCAAACTTTGAATTCATCAAAGACATTTTCCGAATAATTTCCGAAAACGAATTTTTCTACTTCTGCTAAATTTTTCTGATGACATAGGATAAATATTTTTGATTTCAATAAACTATTCTTTTAAAAACAATTTATTTAAAATTGTTTATTAGGTTTTTAGAAGAAATTTCAAAAATTTTAAATTCATTGAAGACATTTTCAGACTACTTTCCAAATTTTTTTTTTCATGTTCCAAAATTTTTCTGTTGACTTGGGATGATTATACCTGATTAAAAAAAATTAATTCTATTAGAACAAACAATTAAAAAAATTTTAATAAAATTTTTGGAAAAAATTCCATTATTTTCAAATTGATACCATTTCTAACGATTTTCAGGTTATTTTCCTTCAAATTATTTCTATAGTTTTAAATTTCTCTGATGACTTGGGAAAACTATTTCTGATTCGAAAAAACAATACATTAAAAAAGTATTAAATGAAAAATTATTTATTAGGTTCTTAGAAGAAATATCAGAATTTTCAAATTTTGAATTCATCGAAGACATTTTCAGAATAATTTCCAAAAACGAATTTTTTTCATGTTCGTAAATTTTTCTGTTGACTTGGGATGATTATTACTGATTTAAAAAAACTATTTCTATAAGAACAAACAATTAAAAAAATTTAAATAAAATTTTTGGAAAAAATTCGATTATTTTCAAATTTAGATCATTTCAAACGATTTTCAGGTTATTTTCCTTCAAATTATTTCTATTGTTTTAAATTTCTCTGATGACTTGGGAAAACTATTACTGATTCGAAAAAACAATACATTAAAAAAGAATTAAATGAAAAATTATTTATTAGGTTCTTAGAAGAAATATCAGAATTTTCAAATTTTGAATTCATCGAAGACATTTTCAGAATAAATTCCAAAAATTCTTTTTTTTCATGTTCGTAAATTTTTCTGTTGACTTGGGATGATTATTACTGATTTAAAAAACTATTACTATAAGAACAAACAATTAAAAAAATTTAAATAAAATTTTTGGAAAAAATTCGATTATTTTCAAATTTAGATCATTTCGAACGATTTTCAGGTTATTTTCCTTCAAATTATTTCTATTGTTTTAAATTTCTCTGATGACTTGGGAAAACTATTTCTGATACGAAAAAACAATACATTAAAAAAGAATTAAATGAAAAATTATTTTTCAGGTTCTTAGAAGAAATATCAGAATTTTCAAATTTTGAATTCATCAAAGACATTTTCAGAATAATTTCCAAAAACGAATTTTTTTCATGTTCCTAAATTTTTCTGTTGACTTGGGATGATTACTACTGATTTAAATAAACTATTTCTATGAGAGCAAATAATTCAAAAAATTTAAATATCATTTTTGGAAAAAATTCCATTATTTTCATATTTAAGACCATATCGAACTATTTTCAGGTTATTTTCCTTCAAATTATTTCTATTGTTTTAAATTTCTCTGATGACTTGGGAAAACTATTTCTGATTCGAAAAAAATACGTTTAAAAAGAATTAATTGAAAAATTATTTATTAGGTTTTTAGAAGAAATATCAAAATTTTCAAACTTTGAATTCATCGAAGACATCTTCCGAATAATTTCCGAAAACGAATTTTTCTACTTTTGCTAAATTTTTCTGATGACATAGGATAAATATTTTTGATTTCAATAAACTCTTCTTTTAAAAACAATTCATTTAAAATTGTTTATTAGGTTTTTAGAAGAAATTTCAAAAATTTTAAATTCATCGAAGACATTTTCAGACTACTTTCCAAATTTTTTTTTTTTTCATGTTGCAAAATTTTTCTGTTGACTTGGGATGATTATACCTGATTTAAATAAACTATTTCTATAAGAACAAACAATTAAAAAAATTTTAATAAAATTTTTGGAAAAAATTGCATTATTTTCAAATTTAGACCATTTCAAATGATTTTCAGGTTATTTTCCTTCAAATTATTTCTATTGTTTTAAATTTCTCTGATGACTTGGGAAAACTATTTCTGATTCGAAAAAACAATACATTAAAAAAGAATTAAATGAAAAATTATTTATTAGGTTCTTAGAAGAAATATCAGAATTTTCAAATTTTGAATTCATCGAAGACATTTTCAGAATAATTTCCAAAAACGAATTTTTTTCATGTTTGTAAATTTTTCTGTTGACTTGGGATGATTATTACTGATTTAAAAAAACTATTTCTATAAGAACAAACAATTAAAAAAATTTAAATAAAATTTTTGGAAAAAATTCGATTATTTTCAAATTTAGATCATTTCGAACGATTTTCAGGTTATTTTCCTTCAAATTATTTCTATTGTTTTAAATTTCTCTGATGACTTGGGAAAACTATTTCTGATTCGAAAAAACAATACATTAAAAAAGAATTAAATGAAAAATTATTTTTCAGGTTCTTAGAAGAAATATCAGAATTTTCAAATTTTGAATTCATCGAAGACATTTTCAGAATAATTTCCAAAAACGAATTTTTTTCATGTTCCTAAATTTTTCTGTTGACTTGGGATGATTACTACTGATTTAAATAAACTATTTCTATGAGAACAAATAATTATAAAAATTTAAATAACATTTTTGAAAAAAATTCAATTATTTTCAAATTTAGACCATATCGAACTATTTTCAGGTTATTTTCCTTCAAAGTATTTTTTTTGTTTTTAAATTTCTCTGCTGACTTGGGATAACTATTTCTGATTCGAAAAAAATACGTTTAAAAAGAATTAATTGAAAAATTATTTATTAGGTTTTTATAAGAAATATCAAAATTTTCAAACTTTGAATTCATCGAAAACAGTTTCAGAATAATTTCAAAAAAGAATTTTTCTACTTTTCCTAAATTTTGCTGATGACATTGGTTAATTATTTCTGATTGAAATATTTATAAAAACAATTAATTTAATAAATTTTCATCGCATTTTTGGAATAAATTCAAATATTTTTAAATTTCAACCATATCCCAACGATTCTGAGGTTATTTTCCAACAAAGTAATTTTTTTCTTTACATAAAAATAATAATTCTAAAAATAATAATATATTTTTTATTTGGAATAAAAATTTTGATTGGTATTAAGAATCTACGAACCAATGCTGTAACTCAGCTGCGATCTATGGTCTTGATTAGAACGATTTATCACTTTCCTGAGTATTTTTCAAATATTTCCAAAACACAAGTATTAAAAAATGCTAAAAACACGAAATATCAAAAAAAGTAAATCTAAGAATATTGCAATTAAATGTATGCAAGATAAGAACTTTTCACTATTTTTTACTTCAGTCAAAATGACATGTTAAAAAATAAACAAATGTTTTACCTAGCAACGAAAACAAGTATAACTCTCAAGGTGTTTTTGCAAGTTCCTATGAAAACCATTTTCTATTTCATTGTCAAAATTTTTTTTATTTTTAACATTCTTCTAAAGCTGAATAATTATTTCTAAATTCAATAAAGTTTATCTTAGCAAACAATTAATTTGAAAATTAGTTGTTAAGTTTTTTAAAAAAATTCTCAATTATTCAAATTTAAAATTTCTTCAAAGACACTTTCAGTATAATTTCCAAATTCTTTTTTTCATGTTCCTAAATTTTTCTGTTGACTTGGGATGATTATTACTGATTTAAAAAAACTATTACTATAAGAACAAACAATTAAAAAAATTTTAATAAAATTTTTGGAAAAAATTCCATTATTTTCAAATTTAGACCATTTCGAACGATTTTCAGGTTATTTTCCTTCAAATTATTTCTATTGTTTTAAATTTCGCTGATGACTTGGAAAAACTATTTCTGATTCGAAAAAACAATACATTAAAAAAGAATTAAATGAAAAATTATTTATTAGGTTCTTAGAAGAAATATCAGAATTTTCAAATTTTGAATTCATCAAAGACATTTTTAGAATAATTTCCAAAAATTCTTTTTTTTCATGTTCGTAAATTTTTCTGTTGACTTGGGATGATTACTACTGATTTAAATAAACTATTTCTATGAGAACAAATAATTAAAAAAATTTAAATAACATTTTTGGAAAAAATTCCATTATTTTCAAATTTAGACCATATCGAACTATTTTCAGGTTATTTTCCTTCAAATTATTTTTGTTGTTTTTCAATTTATCTGATGACTTGTGATAACTATTTCTGATTTGAAAACACAATTCTTTGAAAAAGAATTAATTGAAAAATTATTTATTAGGTTTTTAGAAGAAATTTCAAAATTTTCAAATTTTGAATTCATCGAAGACATTTTCAGAATAATTTCCAAAAAAAAATTTTCTTCTTTTCCTACATTTTTCTGATGACATAGGATAATTATTTTTGATTTCAATAAACTATTCTTTTAAAAACAATTCATTTAAGATTGTTTTTTAGGTTTTTAGAAAAAATTTCAAAATTTTAAAATTAGTCGAAGAAATTTTGAGTATAATTTCCTAAATTATTTTTTTCATGTTCCTAAATTTTTCTGTTGACTTGGGACGATTATTATTGATTAACAAACAATTAAAAAAATTTAAATAACATTTTTGGAAAAAATTCAATTTTTTTTAAATTTAGAATATTCGAACAGTTTTCAGGTTATTTTCCATCAAATTATTATTATTGTCTCTAAATTTTTCAGATAACTTTCGATAACTATTTCTTAATCAATTAAACGATTTTTTTAAAAAATTAATTGAAAAATTGTTTATTAGGTTCTAGAAAGAAATATCAAAAATTTTTAATTTACATTTCATCTAAAACAGTTTCAGAATAATTTCAAAAAAGAATTTTTCTACTTTTACTGAATTTTTATGATGACATAGGATAATTATTTCTGATTGAAATAACATATTTATAAAAACAATTAATTTAAAAAAATTTCAGCGCATTTTTCGATTAAATTCAAATATTTTTAAATTTCAACCATATCCCAACGATTCTGAGGTTATTTTTCAACAAAGTAATTTTTTTATTTACTTAAAAATAATAATTCTAAAAATAATAATATATATTTTATTTAGAATAAAAATTTTGATTGGTATTAAGAATCTACGAACCAATGCTGTAAATCAGCTGCGATCTATGATCTTGATTATATCGATTTATCACTGTCCAAAATACACAAATACACAAATATAAAAAAATGCAAAAAACTCAAATAAAAAAAGTAAATCCAAGAATAATACAGTACTATACACTATACTACTATACAATACACTAGCTTTTCACTATTTTTTACTTCTGTCAATATGACATGTTAAAAAATAAACAAATGTTTTACCTAGCAACGAAAACAAGAATAACTCTCAAGGTGTTTCTGCAAGTTCCTATGAAAACCATTTTCTATTTAATTGTCAAATTTATTTTTATTGTTTATAAACATTCTCATAAAGCTGAATAATTATTTCTAAATTCAATAAAGTTTATCACAGAAAACAATTAATTTAAAAATTAGTTGTTATGTTTTTAAAAAAAATTCTCAATTATTCAAATTTAAAATTTCTTCAAAGACACTTTCAGAATAATTTCCAAAATTTTTTTTTTTTATGTTCCTAAATTTTTCTGTTGACTTGGAATGACTATTACTGATTTAAATACACTATTTCTATGAGAACAAATAATTAAAAAAATTTAAATAACATTTTTGGAAAAAATTCCATTATTTTCAAATTTAGACCATATCAAACGATTTTCAGGTTATTTTCCTTCAAAGTATTTTTGTTGTTTTTAAATTACTCTGATGACTTGGGATAACTATTTCTGATTCGAAAAATCAATTCTTTTAAAAAGAGTTAATTGAAAAATTATTTATTAGGTTTTTAGAAGAAATATCAAAATTTTCAAATTTTGAATTCATCGAAGACATTTTCAGAATAATTTCCAAAAAAAAATTTTCTTCTTTTCCTAAATTTCTCTGATGACTCGGGTTCACTATTTCTTATTAACTATTTTGTCAAAAAGAATTAATTAAAAAATGGTTTTTTAAGTTTTTGGAAGAAATATCAGAATTTTAAAATTCGTCAAAGAAATTTTGAGTATAATTTCCAAAATTATTTTTTTCATGTTCCTAATTTTTTCTGTTGACTTGAGATTATTATTACTGTTTTAAATAAACTATTTCTTTGAGAACAAATAATTAAAAAAATTTTAAAACATTTTTTGAAAAAATTCCATTATTTTCAAATTTGGACCATATCGAACGATTTTCAGATTATTTTTCTTCACAGTATTTTTGTTGTCTCTAAATTTTTCTGATAACTTTCGATAACTATTTCTGATTCGAAAACACAATTCTTTGAAAAAGAATTAATTGAAAAATTATTTATTAGGTTTTTAGAAGAAATATCAAAATTTTCAAATTTAGAATTCATCGAAAACAGTTTTAGAATAATCTCAAAAAAGAATTTTTCTACTTTTCCTAAATTTTTCTGATGACATAGGATAACTATTTTTGATTCTGATAAACAATTCTTTTAAAAACAATTCATTTAAAAATGTTAATTAGGTTTTTAGAAGAGATCTCCATATTTTAACATTCATCGAAGAAATTTTCAGTATAATTTCAAAAAATTTTTTTTTAATGTTGCAAAATTTTGCTGTTGACTTGAAATGATTATTACTGATACAAATAACTTATTCCTATCAGAACAAATAATTTCAAAAATTTAAATTACATTTTTGGAATAAATTCAAATATTTTTAAATTAGACACGAATGTGAACTCAGAATTGCTCCATTACCCTAAGTTTTTGAGAAATTTGTCCTTGAAAATCTTAGAATATTAGTTGGTTCTTTATATCAATACATTTGTCTTGTTTTTTTTCCTGAACAATTTAAAATTTGCAACTTTTAAAAATGTTTATTGTTGCATGAGATATCCGTTTGAAATTTGCTTTTGAAAAAACTGTTAGGTATCGTTGAAACTTTCCTCTTAGAAGTTTCCAGAGTAACACAGGTGTATAAGGTTATTTTTACATATCACAGTGGGTTCTAATGTATTTTTGTGTGCTGAACACTATCATGTTTTTTGGGGTATTTTTTTTAATTATCCTGACGTGATACACAAAAATACATCCTGAACTACTCTGATATCTGAAAAAATACTTTGTAGACCTGTGTTACTTACTCTGGAAACTCTCGAAAGACAAATTTCAACGAAACCTATCCATTTTTTTAAACGCAAACTTCAAGCAAGGATATCTCATACAAAAATACATATTTTTAAAAGTTCTAAATTTCAAATTGTTTAGGATGATATGAACTTTCAAATGCATATCATGAAAACTTCAAAAAAATGTTGTATCGTTAAAAAAATCGGGTGTACTTCCGAAGTAGGGGTACCTCCGATTTTAATAAAACTTGGTATACTAACGTATTTTGGTGCGCTGATTACGAAAATGATAGTGAAAATTGGCGCAAATTTGATTATCATGGTAAAAACCATAAAAAACACCATAAAATAATGGTTTTTTACGATTATCTCGTAAAAAACAAAAAATTTCGAAAAAAGTTTTAGACAAAAGTTGTAGATCTCAAAAAAACACACATTTTATGTTTTATGCATTTTTTACCAAAAGTCATTATTTTTCGAGAAAAATCCAAAAAACGAAAAACACCATGATAATGAAAACATATACAGCAGTCATGGTTAGACATATTATTTGACTCGTATATAGTATCATATTCACCTTTAGTCAGGATCTAACGAATTCCGCAAAATACTTTCGGCCATATCCACCCCCTCTCGCCAAGGTATTTTTTAAAAAGAAAAGCGAGCAGTACCTTACGCGGCCGAAGGCCGTGTTTACTATTTTGCGTTTACCGCTGCTGTGGACTCCACCCCACAATTTCCGCAAATTACTTTCGGACACATTCACCCCCTCTCGCCAAGATTTCTTAAAAAGAGAAGCGAGCAGTACCTTACGCGGCCGAAGGCCGTGTTTAATATTTTGCATTTACCGCTGCTGTAGACTCCACCCCACATTTTCCGCAAATTACTTTCGGACCAATTTTCTCGAAAAATAATGACTTTTGGTAAAAAATGCATAAAACATGAAATGTGTGTTTTTTTGAGATCTAGAACTTTTGTCCAAAACTTTTTTCGAAATTTTTTGTTTTTTACGAGATAATCGTAAAAAACCATTATTTTATGGTGTTTTTTATGGTTTTTACCATGATAATCAAATTTGCGCCAATTTTCACTATCATTTTCGTAATCAGCGCACCAAAATACGTTAGTATACCAAGTTTTATTAAAATCGGAGGTACCCCTACTTCGGAAGTATAAATAATATCCTATAAAGGAAATTTTTTATATTTTCAAGGTCAAATTTCTCAAAAATCTAGAATGATAGTAAAAGAAAATTACAATTTTTTGCTTTTTGAAAATTTATTCAAAAATCGTGCAAAAAATTCTGGTTTCTCATATGAGATACTACCACATATGAGATCCTTTATGGAATCCTGTATGGACACTGATGATATTCTTCTTACGAGATGTCCTTATAAGATTTCGTATAGAATCCTATATGAGAAACCATAAGCGATCTTATAAAATATCTCATTTGGAAATTTACAGTAGGGCCTTAACCTAAAAAAAGCAAGACATTTTAAATTTATAAAACGCTGACACTTTTTCAAAATCGGACAAAATACCAATGATCCTTATCTTATAAATTTCTTAAATCCGAAAAATTTTGCAAATCTATACAAAAACGCGATTGTAAAATGAAAAGTAGTAAAGTACAGTAATTTTAGCCTTATTACGTCGATCCTACAGCCGTTAGGTGGCAGAAGCATGCAGGAAGCACAATGTCGCAGATGTTATTATATTACTTTCCTATTTTTCGTTTTACAATCGCGTTTTTGTAAAGATTTGCTCAATCTTTCAGATTTAAGAAATTTATAAGATAAGGATCCTTTGTATTTTGTACGATTTTGAAAAGTGTCCGTGTTTAGAGAAAAAAGTATTTTAAAATCAATGTTTATCATTTTCACGTTCCCCCTACTGGAAATTCTCATGTAGGATCTTATATAGGATTTTACATAAATTCATATATTAAAATCCACATAAAATCCTATGTGTCATGTAATAAATGATGTAAAAGCTTATGAAAAATCATATAGGAAATTGAGACATGATTTGAAGTGGGATTCGATGTAAATTCTTATAAACGTATTCTTAGGTAATAAATTATCAGAAATTTTCCTATATCAAATCATACATCAAATCTTTTTTCGATTCTTGAATAAAAAATTATTAAAAAAAATCTGACATGAAATCATATTAAAAATTCTCACGTGGGATCATACATATATATATATATATATATATATATATATATGATTGATTTGAACATAAGAAATCATATAGGATTTCATGTAGATTCTGAAATATCTATATCTAAGATTTCACATAGAATTATATAACGGAAACAATATAGGATTTCATATAGGAATTTTCAGTTGGCAGACGCCAGGTTATAAAAATTAAAAATTTTTAATGAGAAAACAAGAAGAAAATTGACATAAGAAATTGAAGGAAAAAATGTGACCAGAAAAAATTGTAGGATTTCACATAGGAATTTACATAATTAATTACCTAAGAATACGTTAATAAGAATTTACATCGAATCCCACTTCAAATCATGTCTCAATTTCCTATATGATTTTTCATAAGCTTTTACATCATTTATTACATGACACATTGGATTATCGGTAGGGTCAGTACCGTTTTTATAGGACGATAATTAAATGCCATATCCCATTTTACCCCCCCCCATGCTAAATGACAGTAAAAAGCTAACCAATAAAAAATATAATTAAACAAATAATGAAACAAATGTTTACCTGCTAGAGTAATCAGTGACACTTACAAGCATAGAAAAAGTTTGCTGTAGCAACGAACTATTTGCTGTCACAGCAAATTCCATTAGTTAATATAGGGACAGCGAACAAATTTGCTGTGGGATCAAAAAAGTTTGCTATGACAGTAAATTTTTAAAAGTTAATACTGATATTGTTTATCACAGCAAACTTTTTCGTTGTCATAGCATAAAATTTAGCTGTGGCTACTAATTCTTATAGATCCGATAGCAAACATCAGTGAGTATCTGTAAGCAATTCCTTTTTTTCCGTGTATGAAAAACAAAAAACCGCTGCCAAGTTGAAGTATGAACTTTTTGTGTTCATAAAATGAACACTTTGCTTCAAGATGAAGATTTGTTGGAATCAATTTATAGTAAATTATTTGGTATAATTATAATTTTAAGAAGGTGTTAAATTGTATTTTTGAGTATTTGCAGAGATAGATTTTTAACATCAATAACTTCGTAATATTTCACAATAAAAGGTTTAATAATAGGTCAATTGATTCGTTTTTAAATATTCTCCAAGTTGTTCATAATGATTTTAAAGATACATAAATATTTTTCAATAAATAACACAAAAAAGGAAGGTTTTTCAAAATTTTTCAATTTCAAAATGTCAATAACTCTGTATAAAATAACAGTAGAATATTCTTTAATTTTTAAAAATTTAATAACTTTGGATAGAATATCAGTAGAATGTTCGCCAATAGCTTAAAAGATGCATCTTAAAAAATTCTACAAAATTAAAGAAAAATATTCATAGGTGTCCTAAAATTTTTTTAAAGGCAAAAAACGATTTTTCAAAAATTTTAAAATGCAAAAAAATAATAGTTAATCTTTACTAATATGGCTCAAAGAACTCCCATTATTTGTCCGCCAGTGAGACCTACAATTAAAAAAAATTACCCCTTTAGCTCTTATAGTATTCGAGATATTTAAGAAAATGTAGTGTATATATATACACACACACGGAACGACATTTTTTAAAAATGTGATTTTTGGATTCCTGAGGTCGAAAAACATAAAGATACATCAGAAAATCAAGTTGGAAAAATTTCGGTATTACAATGCTTCCTCCATGAGGAAGCAAAATGATATAAAATATTGTTATTTACAAAATAAACATGTTCTGAACATAATCAATAAGTTACAAAGAAAAACTTTGTTCAAGAATTATTCCTAAATTTGTTCAGGAACTGAGGATATGATAATAATTTAAAAAATTTATTAATATTTCTTTGAAAAATTCTAAGCAGTATTTCTATAAGAAGTGCAGAGAATTTCAAGACAACTTCTTAAACTTACTACAAAAACTCTTGTACTCGTTTTAGAATAATTTTTTATGTTTGCGAGAAAAAAAATTTAGTCTGTTAGTATACCTAATCAACACGAAAACTTGCAGCAAACTTTCAAGAAGCTTGCCGTTCAAGGTGCGCAAGATTACAGTGCAAACATGTAGCAAGTTTGGTACAAGAAACAAAATGCCCTCTTGTGGCAAGATTGCAGGGCAAAGTTGACGCAAGCTTGCTGCAAGTTTGCAAAACTTAATACGATGTGCAGATGTAAACGGAAGCTCCTATGGCTGCCCAATAAATTTTTTAACCTCCAAAGCAGGGTGCCCTTTATGTTTATTTAGTAACAAATTGTTTCGAAAAATTTTTTTTAGTATTATACAAGCTTGCAGCAAGTTTTTTGCAAGTTTGCTCCAAGCTTACTTAACTACCTTGTCACAAGAGTACATTTTGTTGCTTGAACCAAACTTACTACATGTTTGCACTGCAATCTTGCACATCTTGCACGACAAACTTCCTGCAAGTTTGCTGCAAGTTTTCGTGCTGATTGGGTAGTCGAACCCACGTCCTCGAGACTCCAAAGTCTCCGCCTTAAGTCTCTCAGCTACCTCAGCAGCTTACGGTATAATACATTGGAAACATATTTGACGCAACCAATCCCAGCCTAGCGCTTCTTAGTAAAAAATAAAAAAAAACGCGGATTCCGGTTACAAGATCAATATCTGGTAAACGAATCCGTAAGAATCTCGTATGCAAGCACTTTTCGGTATCCAAAATGATCATAAGCTTGTAAACGCACTGAAACGAACGACTTTTGTAGGGCTTTTAATCAAGAAAAAGCAATTAAATGGATGCAGAAACGATAGGAAATTAAATTAGAAGCAAAAATAAATGATTATTTATTAAAGAAATGTACATTTAAACAAAAAACCAGTATTCATACTAATTCTAACTTCTGCATTAAAAACATTGTAAAAACAGTATTTTGTTTGCAATTTTACTTTGTTTTTCGAAAAATATGTTTTTCTACCTTACCGACATTGGATATTAATTTAACTTTTGGATTGCTATTGAAATTAGTTAGTTAGTTTGTTAATAAGCGTTAGTTAATTAGCGTTAGTTAATATCCAATCTCGGTAAGGTAGAAAACCATATTTTCCGAATAACAAGGTAAAATTACAAACAAAACACTGTTTTCACAATGTTTTTAATGCAGAGGTTAGAATTAGTAAGCATAATTATTTTTTGTTTAAATGTACAATTCTTTAATAAATAATCATTTACTTTTGCTTCTAATTTAATTTCTCATCGTTTCTGCATCAATTTAATTATTTTTTCTTGATTAAAAGCCCTACAAGAGACGTTCGTTTCAGTGCTTTTACAAGGTTATGAACTTTTCGGATACCGAAAAATGCTTGTATCCGAGATTCTCACGGATTCGTTTAGCAGCTATTGAACTTCTAACCGGAATAACACAACAAGTCTACAAGGTATTTTCTTGAGATATCAGAGTGGTTTCCAATTTATTTTTGTGTCCTGAACACGATCCCGGGTTACAAAATTGCGTATCACGTCAGGATTTTGATAAAAGTGGGGGTAAAGTCTCCAAAACCCGTGTTTGAAGGTTTTCAGTATTTTTTTTCTCCTTAACCTGACGTGATAGAGACTTCTATATAGGCTTAAATTAAAGCTTATATCTTACACTTTAAGACTCATAAGCGCAAGGAAAAAAAATTTGAAATTTTGAAAAAAAATTAGGTTCAAGTCACCTAAAAAGATTTTTGGGGTATTTACCCCCATTTTTTCAAAATTTCAAATTTTTTTTAATCCTCCGTAAATGAGTCTTAAAGTGTACGATCTAAGCTTTAATTTAAGCATATATAGAAGTGTCTGGTAAAGGAATAAAAAAATAATGAAAACCCTCAAAAACACTATTTTTGGGGACTTTACCTCCACTTTATTCAAAATCCTGATGTGACACGCAATTTTGGAACCCGGGATCGTGTTCAGTACACAAAAATACATTGGAAACCATTCTGCTATATATATAAAAAAGTGTTATTTTGTATACCTGTGTTATGAATGTTTATAAACGTTTTTAAGATTTAATTACACAATAGTGATTATTTTATTTGCTCATATTTAAATTTGAAAATCTTTGTTAGAGTGTCTTGTTGTAATATATGTCATAAAAAATGTCATTTGCCACAGAATTAATGTTTTTTTAGCGAACACACGAATCTCAAGGATGCCAATAACTTAAACAGTATGGCCATCTCACCTCGAAAAAACATGGTCATCTCTCCTAATGTCAGGAGACAAATTGACACAACTAAAATTTAAATAAATAAATACATTTTTTGAATAAATATAAAGTTATGACAAAGCTTGGGTCATGTACTTTACAAAAAAAACATGAAATTCAAAATTATTCTATAAAATAACATAACATCAGTGAGAAAAGTAAACTCATCACTTTTTTTCCGAACTAGTAAAAACAACAAATCAGATTTTTACTTACTTTTTCAATATTTTTTGTGAAGTTTTTTCTTTTAATTGTGTTTTGCCACAAAACAAAGCGAACTAATCTTTAATAAGCGATACCTGGCAGCAAATTCTATACAATATTTGAATTGGCCATCTCTCCCGCATGGCCAACTCCCCCGGACTTACCTTAATAATACGTATAATAAGACATACGAATTTGAAACAAGAATTATAGGTATAAATATACGTATAATTATACGTGTCTATAATTTTTAATATTTAGGAATACATAAATATGGAATATTTTTTTGTTTATTAATATATACCTAAATATTATAAAATATAGACAAGTATAATTAAACGTATAAATATACGTATAATTATACGTGTTTTTTTCAATAGGGTGATGTGCTGTACTATAATTAAAAATTTACAAATGACTAACAGGTTATTAAAAATAAAAATTTACTTAATAACATTATGTAAAATTCAATTAAAAATTATGTGAAAATAAATGATATAGTAAAATAACAGGGTATATTAAATATTCCTTACTATACTTATCAACTAAAAAGAGGACAAAACAAATAAATGTATACAATAACAATTAGCTATTCTAAATAATTAGTAATAAATGATTTCAATAGCGATTCGTTCAATTTATGAAATTATTGAAAACCTATAATTTCATTTAAATGTAACGGTTTTAATTATTTATAGTTATGATTGAATTATTTCAATTTTAAGATGTTATAATATACTTAAAAAACTTATCGTATAAATCCTTTCAGTGCATGTTGAACATTCTCCAATAACAAAAGCCTTCTGATTGTCCATTAAAAACAAAAAAATTAAAGATTTTTTGCAGAAAATACGCACACACATGTATATATATATATATATATATATATATGTAATAATAAGAATAACATTTTTAAACAGTTCACTATTAATGTTAACAATATTTAATTAGAAAGTGTAACATAGGGAATTGAGAATACTGTATAGACTAATAGTATTAATGAAACGATTGAAAACCTTCTTAATTAAACCCCCCTCCTAGTATGCGTACTTTACCATTTCCTTCAAAAATCACTATTTCATACTATTGTGATTCATATACTACTACCTAACATAATAAGACAAAAATTTGTCATATTTATATCCAACAAAATTTGTATACTTCTTCTTTAAACAGAGAAAATTATAATTTGAATTTTTTATAAATATAAAGTACTTTTTCATACAGAAAAAAATAAATTTTCGTATTGGCAAACAAATTGATTTGATTAGAAAAATATTATTTTTGAATAATTATTTATCCTATTTAATTAATTCAAAATACTTTTGCAATAAGTAGTTTCGAAAGAGAAATTTCTAAACATTATTATTGTCAAAAAATTCTGTTAAAAAATATTTAATTAATATAAAAAATTTTGTTTGAAGGTTAAACTTCTATATAATTATCTCAAAACACGTCGTTGACTCCGATTTTGACAAAATCTATGTCGAAATAAAGCTTAAGTATTCTACTTTTTATTTCCATAAAGTTAATAATGGATGTTTTAGAAGATTTTGAGAAATTAATTAAAATTCTCAGACTTTCATAGTTAAAAACGCGTTGCAATTTGTATAAACTGAGAACCACTTATTTAACAGAGCGGAATTGGTTTTTTAAATTATATCATCCATAAAGCACATGATGCTTTAGAGGGTGGGAGGGGGTCAGAAAAATATCACACTACATGTTAATCGTAAATGGAAAAAGCATCACAGGGGGTGGGGGGTGTTAAAATTTGGAAAAAATGTATCACATGCTTTATGGATGACCCCTAAAAGGAAAATAAAAATTAAAGCAATTTATTCCAATCAGAGACTACTTTTTTTATGAATTGTTAAAATTTTTCGGTGTAAGACATAGTTTATAATGCTAATAAATAAAATGACTTTATTATCTTGAAGATGCTTCAATATTTGATACTTTCCATTTTTTTCATATTAAATATTTAGTAAAGAAAAATGTGAAGAATGCGTAAGGGAAAATTTAGGGAGTTATTTTTGTACTTCTTGCTGGATACCCTGATAAAATATAAATTTCTATACGAATATTTTTCTATTAACATTGAATATTAAGAGGCCTTCCATTCCAATTTATTTTAAAAACAGAATTCAAACATGAAATAATAATAAATAAGGTTGCCGACAAAAAGAAAAATTGAGATTATATTTACATTTGACTGACGTCATAAAATGTAAAATAATTTTGGGCACATTAAATATTCCTTAATTTAATTATTAACTTATAAAATTACAAATAATCGAGGCGCATTTTAAATTTCCCAATTTTTCAATTACGCATTAATACACTTAAAATTACGCTTTTGGGCATGTGCAAATATTGATAAACAAGACATTATGTTCCTGCGCATGTTGAATTACCAAATTTTACTACTGTCCATTAACAGAAATAAAATAAATCTTTTGCGCATGACTAATTATTATGATGTAGAAAAGCGTATCGATAAAAATCAATTTATACTTACCACGCATCGCATCGCTCCCGGGAAAAAATTTCAGAAAATTTGTTTTTATTATCAAAAAAGGTCCTCAAGTATTAGCCTGGTTTCTAGGTCAATTGAGGGTCCCGATCAAAAAACTCGACCGACGCTCGGACGCACGCTCTAATAGTAGTCGGGTAGCAGTGAGTTACTTTTTGTCAATTTGTACGGAAATATTGACCACAACTAACAAATATGGAAAACTACACCAAAAAAAAAATTTATTTGAATACTCGATTACTTGAGTATTATCAAATAAATATTTATTTGAACCAAAAATTTTTTATTTGAATTAAATAAATAATATTTTAACCAATTATTGCTGTATTTGAAACAAATATCATTTAATTGACTCAATTAATAATTATTTGAAACAAATAAATATTTATTTGATAATAATCAAGTAATCGAGTATTTGAACCAAATAAATATTTTTTTCAGTGTAGGAGTTTTGAATGTGACTAACCGCTGCCTACACGGAAAAAATTAGTCAAGGAAATTTTCATCGACTTTGTAGAAGACTCACGGATATAGTGAAGAGTGTTTAACTTTTTAAAATCACTCAGCTCTAAAAATCACGAAGAAGTAATTCAAAAAATAGAGTACATTCGAAGAGAATTTAGAAAACATGTTCTAAACTTTCAGCGACAATCGATGAAAATAAAAACACCACCGGTCGATCTATGGAGACGGCGCGCAAACGATTCGGCGATAGTCGAGCAAAATTGCGAACCTAAAATTTGTTCTACAGTGTTCTAAAGTTTCATCAACAGTCGCGGAAAACAAAAACTCTAAATCGACCAATGAAAAAAATTCTCTTAATTCTTCTTTATTATTCCCTATATTTAATTATTTCTACATGTACACACAATCACGACACACAGGTTTAAACCAATTCCCTACCGCAAACTTAATACTAACACTAACACGCATATACATTTATATTACACTACGATTCTGCTATTTCGCTCGTTATGAATGAACTTTCTCATCGTCCTCATATACTAAACGTAACATTTTTTCACCGCTTGCGAGAAAGAGTGTAATATTTTGTAAATTAAAAATCTGAGCTATTTTTGCTTGACATGTTTTAGAATTTTAAATAGTATTTTAATATGTGTTTAAGAATATTTTACAGCTTTTTTTATTATTTATTTATCAAATGTTTAAAAAAAATTTATTAAATTCAAATAATAATTGAGTCAAACAAATTGTTTTCTATTAATTAATTAAATTTTTTTAAACGATTTAATTATATTATATATAACTGTTATTATTACGTTTATAATAATTATTGAAGATTAAAATTGTTTACTACATTATTTATTATTATAAACATCATACAAATTTAATTTAATTAATTATATTTAAATAATAAATGCTGTACAACACTACATATTTGTCCAGCTAAATTTAAAAGGTTCAATTTAAGAGACAAGAATCACAAATATATACAAATGAAAAGAACTGGCTAAAATACTTGAGAGTTTGCGCATCTTTTCTGAGCACTATTTTCCTCGACTCGTTGTCTAAATTTTGCATCAAAGTGTTACATTAACATTAATCGTGGAGTTTTTCTAAAACTCCGTAAAATATTTTATAATATCCAAGAGTCTTCGATTAGTCGCCTAAAATTCACGCGACTAATTTTTTCCGTATATAGGTCAATGTTGGTCAATTTCTACATCCCACATCCACAGCCACTTTTTAATTTTTATTACCACTTTTTCTAATTTTAATTCCCACTTACATATTCACTTTTTCTAATTTTTATTCAAACTTTTAAACTTCTTTTAATTTTCATTCCCACTTCCATTTCGACTCTATTCTTTCTAATTTCCATTCACACATACTTATCCACTTTTTTATATTATTATGGATGAAAATTACAAAAAGTGGAAAAGGCGAAATAAATTAATATAATGGGAATAAAAGAAGGAATGAAAATAAGAAAAGGTACAAGTGGGAAGAAGAAATAGAAAAAGTGGAAATGGGAATAAGAATTAGAAAATGAGGAAGTTGAAGTAGGAATGATAATTAGAACAATGAAAGTGGAAGTGAAAATAAACAAGTGGAAAAGGGAATGAAAATTGGAAAAACTAAAAGCGGAAGTATGACTGAGAATTAGAAAAAATGGAAGAGGTAATGAAAATAAACAATTGGAAGTGGAAATGAGAATTCGAAAAAGTAGAAATGGGAATGAAAATTAGAACATGAACCTGAAGTCCGCAACGATTTTTAAAACGAAAAATTAAAATAGAATGATTTTTTCTAGTCATTTTATTATTAATTTTGATTTGCATAAACTTTTAATTTAAGATATTAATCTTTTTATAGAAGCCAATTACCTCCGAATAATTTTAATTTTATGCCAAAAAAATACATATTATCTAATTATTTTTTCGTTTTTGTTTATAAAAACGTTGCGGAATTCAGTTTCATATTAGAACAATGGAAGTGAAAGTGGTAATAAAAATAAACTGGAAAATGGAATGAGAATTAGAAAAGGTGGAAGCGGTAGTAGGACTTAGAACTGGAAATAGTGGAAATGGAAGTGAAAATGAGAATTAGATAAAATGGAAGTGGAAATGTAAATAAAAAAGTGGAAGTGGAAATAAGAATAGAAATTGGAAAAAGTGGATGTGTAAAAGGAAGTGGAAATGAATTTAAAAAAGTGAATGTGGAAATAGAAATGTAATTGAAAATTTAAAAAACTGGAAGTGGGAATGGATGAAAAATTACACCTAACAGACATTTAAAGAGTTCCTAGTTCTATCTTTGTTAATTCAGGTTGATTTCTCTGTAAAAATGGGACAATATTGACCAATGGACACGAGGTGAATACTTGGTGACCCTTTTTTATAAGAAAAAGGGATAATTCCAGAAACTTTTACGTGGAAAATGTATTTTCTTTGCTAAACCTGCTATTAAAGTCAATATAACAATTAAAATTTTGATTGTATGCGTTTTTTTAAACGTAATAGTAAAAATATTGAGCTTCTTAGAGCAAAAAGTGTAAAAAAACAACATTATTTGAAAAATTTCAAGTATTACCTTGAATAAACATTATGATCTACTTTAATCAAAGTAGGTACATTATTCCTTTAATATCTATAAACGTTAAAAGTATAAAAGTGTGTCTAATTTAACTCTAATGTGTCGAAAAATGAAAGAATTTTGCTCTTTCAGTTGTTTATAAAAAAAAAATTTTTTTATTATAGAAAAAAAATTATTACGAGAAAAAAAAATTTTTGGAAAAAAATGTGAAAAAAAAAATTTTTTTGGAAAAAATGTGAAAAAAAAAATTTTTTTTTGAAAAAAAAAAAAAATATTTATACAGATAAAAAAAAATTTTTGAAAAAAAAAAAAAAAAAAATTTGTGTCCGAGTGATACTTTCTCTGTGACAATCTTGCGAGAAGAAAGAGTCCACTACACAAAAACAGATCTCGATTCCATTTACTGGTAGAAAAACAATGCCTAAGATTTCTGCATATTCGTCGTTTATGCAGTCTCCGGCCGGGAACCAAGAATCGCGCAGTCTGTCTTAAGTTGTGTCTCACAAATATAATTAAGTTTGGTATCGTTATTGACAAGGATTTCTAAACTATTCCAGAGATGTTCCGAATATACTGTCACACTCAGAAAAAAAATTTGTTTGATACAACAAAAACTTGGTTGAATACTTTTATTTGAATCAACCAAATGGGTTATTTCATTTGACAAAAAAAAGTTTGTTCCTCACAAGAAAAGAAATTTGTTTGATTAAAAAAAAATTGTTTTGTTAAACTTATTTGTTTGGTTTGAATAAATATTTTGGTTGAATTAATTTCTATTCAATGTGAATGTAAAATATCACATTAAGAACTATATATATATATATATATATATATATATAATTAAAAACAAGATGGTATTTTCTATTTTATTTTATTTATTATAAATTATTTAGAAAATACAAACTGAGAATTTTTTTTTTGACTTATTAAATAGATTAATTAAATTATAAGGAACAAAATATTAGTCTTTAAAAGACACTTAAACGCCATAAACACGATTTTTAACTTTAACTGTCATTATAAATTACAAAAAAATTTTCGTTTGCTGAATTGTGAACAGATGTTGGAAATTTTTTTGAATAAACTTTCCACTGTGATTGCATGAAATGACACTGAGATTACACTGACACTACTTCTGACTTTTGAAAAAAAAACACTTCAACCAACTATTAATTTAAAAAAAAATCCGCACATTTAAGACGCGTTTCGAGCCGCGTGTTCAACGAAACGTCTTTCACGAGAAATTGAAGTGAGTGCGCATGGACGGCGTCAAGCTGGCCATGCGCTTGACACACGTATTTATTTGTTTTAACCAAATAAGTTTCTTTAAACTAGGAAGCCTTTAAATTTAATTAAATCATTTTGTCAAATGAAAAATTTTTTTCTGTTGTGTGGACCAAATGATTTTTAACCAAACAGTATTCTTAATTCAAAAAAATAATTTGGCTAAATGAAACAAACAACTTTAAATAAAATTTTGTTTGTGATAATCAAATGAAATCCAAGTATTTATTACAATCAACCAAACATTTACTTGAATTAACAAAACTTTTTTATTGATTTAAACAAATTAGGTTAAATAAACTGTTTAATTAAGTTAAATAAACGTTTTCTCTGAGTGCACGGTTTGTGCACTGTTATATTGTACAAGAATAGTCATGGTAATTTAATCATGACAAAAAAAAATATTTGTTTATGATAAAATTATTTTTCCATTCAGTCTTTTAAACGAGAAACTGACCGATTCTATTCTTCAAACTCTAATGTCTTGTTTAGTCGTATTAGGCCGCGGGGCCTAATTTTATTTGGCATAATTTGAATAATTCATAACAAAAAAAATAAAAAAAATCAATAGTTTTCAATTACTTCTTTAACAGAGTAAAGTGGCCCTTAAACAGAAAAGTTGAAATAAGATTCCTAATAATTCCGTAATTGGAGAGAGCGAAAAGGTGACGATAAGTAACACGAAAGGCAATAAAAGAAAAATTTCTATTAAAGACATGTTAAATATAGAAAAAAAATAGGTTTCTTTCTTTTGCAATGAGAATTTTTCTTATTTCAAAATGAAACAAATTTTTAGGATTCGCTGTTATAAATTTTGATTAGTCATCATCAACGACATAGTCGGAGAGCCAGAATCAAAAATTGAGAACGAGTCATCATCAATGACCAAGGTCAGAGAGCCAAATTCACAATTTTTCGCAATTCAAACAGGTTGTCACTTAAATCTTTGAATACATTAAGAAACTGAAAATTTTCCTTTCGAAAAATTTTCTCTTCTAAATTTTCAAAGTAAAGTATAAAGAATGGAGGAAAATATTAGATAGTTAAAGAAAATATTACTTTTTTTGGTTTTTCTCGATGAGAATTTTGTCTTTATGTCAAAAGATACAAATTTCCAGAGTTACTGTTATGAATTTCGATTAGTCATCATCAACGACATAGTCGGAGAGCCAAAATCAAAATTGTGAATGAGTCATCATCAACGACCAAGGTCGGAGAGCCCAAATCACAATTTTTCGCAATTCAAACAGGTCGTCATGTACTTTTTGAATGCACTTAGAAATTGAAAGGTTTTTCCTCGGAAAAATCCTCTCTTACACAATTCTCAAAAAGAAGTTTAAAATTAGTTGATTAAAGTTTTTAACTATTCTTTTCTTTTAACTGAAAGAATTTTCGGAACCAATGTCTCAGATAATGTCATCATCAACGACCAAGGTCGGAGAGCCAAAATCATAAATTAGGATTGCGTCATCATCAACAACATAAGTTGGAGAGCCATAATCCAGAATTTATTTTTAAGACAAAGTCATTATGTACTTTTCTTTCAATATAAGGAAAAGAAAATCAAACACTCAATAAATTAGAATGATTGATTTTTAGTCTTGAAATGTTAGTAAGGTATAATTATAAGAATTTTAAATTAAAAGTAAACGTGAAATTTTGTCAAAATTAAATTTTTTTGAAAAACTCTAAGGTGACAATTGATGAATATCAATTGTTCCGATAACGTAGCTGACAGCAATGTAAGGAAAAATCCCACCGCTGCCACCATCAGCTTGTTACGAACCGAAAAAAATATTAATTATAAAAATTATTATTTCTTATGTCCTGGAGGCACCAAGCTGCCGAAATTAAAAAAATTCCGTTTATTTTTATGGGATCGTGTATCCTATTTTAAAAGAAACTGCCAAGTTACGTTATTCGAAAATGAATTTAAGGGATAAAACACAATAAAACAATTAAGACCCTTTTTTACATTTATTTTATAAAAGAAATCTCGACTTTAAAATGTTGAAATAATACAATAAGATAAGAAGATGGAACGATACATCTTTAAAAACTTACTCTACTGCTTATTATACCCTCGCAAGCTAACGAGGGCGAGGCGTCGAGCTGCTTTCCGACGAGCGGAAAAATACACACACTTATCAAAGCGCGAAAATGTCATTTGGTAGCGCACAAGAATGCACTTACGGGTCCACCGAATTTAAACAGCGCAGGCACCACACGTGCGGACTGGCCGGTTAAAAAGACAAAAATTCAATAATTTGATTTTATTCAAATTATTGGATTTTTATTAAAGACGATTTCCGTTGGACTTCGTCGGCGTGAAGTATTCATTTTAACTTTACGTCCGTCCAATTTTAATCACTATCTATGTAGTGGATTGTAAAAATTGGAAATCCGACTCACGGACGGGCTTAGTCCCGGCGTCTCGAAATCGTTTTTATGCCTCTGAAAAATTTCAGAGCTGACTCGCGAATGAGAGTTGTACAGCAATTAATTGACTTCCGCGATGCTCTTTTATATGAACGTATAGAGACTTCAGGTGGGAAAATTTTGTGGACTAAGGGTTTTTAACACGTGAATAAGGCGTGAGCTCTGGGCCTGTTACTATGCCAATAATGCTGAGTTTTCGTTTTCTGTTAACAGTTATAGCCAAATATAATAATATGCACTTAATAAAATCAAGCATAAATTATTATTGAAAGAATTGTTGTTTTTCTTTTTGGATTTATTTTATGAATTTTCCTTGTTGGAAAATGTTTTGATTTTGGGTATTTTTACCCCTTTTTCATTTGCGACAATTACAACTTTGATGTTGTGTTGTCGTGGGCATGTAAGATTGTTAGGCCCAGAATACGTAATAAAAAGGGGTGAAGTAAGAAAGGATCGGAAACTGAAGAATTACGTTCAGGAAAAAAAAGCTCATCGCGTAGATTTGTTTTAACTATCATTTCCCATCATTCGTGAGAAGTCCAATTTCTAATCACAGTAAATCTAGAGGTATCAAAAAGCGTTGCATCTCAAAAAATGATAATTTTTAGCTCATTTTAATGTCAAACAAGGTCCAGTCGATTGTTTTTTTAAGTGTCAACAATTTGACTGAGGAAAAAAATAATAATCATAGTTTTTAAAACTTAATGATTGATCGAAATTAAAGTATGTTCTTCTTAAATTTGTAAACATAAAATTTAATAACCTCAATATTAAAGTAAAGTGAAATATTCTTCAGATTTTAATAAATTGTTGATCGGACTTGTTTAATTTACAGGTAAGTAATAAAAACTTTTTTTACAATTTTTTGATTTTTTACTTAAGGTCATGTTATTCAGTGATCACATGATAAAAAGAAAAAAATCGATATTTCTTTGGTGTAAGATTTCTCTTAACTGAAATGGAATTTTTTAAAAATATTTTCAGAGATTAAAGAGAATATATTTCTCAAGGGTTTTCTGGTGTGTTTTTTATATTTTGTTAAAAAAAAATTTTTTTTATTTATTATTGATTGGTTTCTTCGGTGTAAGATTTCTCCTAAATGGAATGGAATTTTTTAAAAATATTTTGAGAGATGAAAGAGAACATATTTCTCAAGGGTTTTCTGGTGTGTTTTTTATATTTTGTTGAAAAAATTTTTTATTGATTTTTTAAATTGAACCCGTAGTGTGAAAATACTGGTGGTAATTAATCAACATATGTAGGTAGTTTTGGTTAGTGTAAAATTCCTCATCAACGGTAAAATATTTTAAAGAAATATTTTCAGGGATGAAAAAGGGTGACTTTTCACAGGGATTCCTGGTTATTTTATTTTATTTAGTTGAAAATTTTTTTTTATTGATTTTAGTGATTGAACACGCAGCCGCAAAATGGATAGTGTAATCAATCGATAAATCAAGTAGTTTTGGTTGGTGTAAAATAACTCTTAAACGGTGAAATATTTCTGAAAAATATACTTGGAGATGAAAAAGTGTAAACTTATATATTGATTTCTGGTTATTTAACAATATTTTGTTGAAAAAAATTATTTTTTTAATATTTATGTAATTAATATTATTGAAGAAGATTGCAGCAGCGCCTCTCGCGGCATAGTACAAGCGGTCGGTAACATAAAATGACGAATCATAAGCAGTGACAAGTATCAAAATAAAGTAAATCATCGCATTTTACAAAAGAGACGGAAATAATATTAATTTAATATACAATGATATTTTTATTTATGTAAAAAATTTAAAGAGGCGTTTTAATAATATTACAACTGTTACATTACAGCCGAATCGATTATAACAAATATTCAGTAGAAATCACCTGATTGGTCCGGGTTGATATAGCGCGCGATTATTTAAATTTGTAATTTATAGAAATTTAACGTTCTTGTTATTTTAAAAATAAAATATAATATTTAAATTAATTACTTATAAACTAATAAATATTTAAATGAAAAAAATTTATTTTATTAATTAAAACTTGAATTACACAATAAAAATAAATCTTTTATGCTTACTATTACATCATTTTACAATTTTAATGTACAAAAGAAATTATTTTATTTCTTATATTATTATTATTATTAAGTATTGTTTAAAATTGTTTAAAATATTAAAGTTTAATTTATGTAAAATTGGTATGTATATGAAGTTGTTGTTAGGTCAGATATAGTAAAAAAAGTGTTTTTAATTGATTTAAATTTTTTTTCTAAATTTAAATAAATTTTTTTTATTGAAAAATGGAAAAATCCAACAAACAACCATTTTTTAAATTAGAAATGTTAAATTAATTGCATTTACTTTGATCGTGGATTTTTTCGTTTGGTTAGATTTAGTAGAAAAAAGTATTTTCAAATTATTTAAATTTTTTTTCTAATTTTAAATAAATTTTTTTATTGAAAAATGGAAAAATCCAGCAAACAACCATTTTTTAAATTTGAATTGTTGAATTAATTGAATTTACTTTAATCGTAGATTTTGTCGTTAGGTCAGATTTACTAGAAAAAAGTGTTTTCAATTTAATTAAATTTTTTTTCTAATTTTAAATAAATTTTTTTTATTGAAAAATGGAAAAATTCAGCAAACAACCATTTTTTAAATTATAATGTTGAATTAATTGAATTTACTTTGAACGTGGATTTTGTCGTTTGGCTAGATTTAGTAGAAAAAAGTATTTTCAAATTATTTAAATTTTTTTCTAATTTTAAATAAATTTGTTTTTATTGAAAAATGGTAAAATCCAGCAAACAACCATTTTTAATTAGAAATGTTCATTTAATTGGATTTATTTTGATTGTTTATTTTGTTGTTAGGTCAGATTTAGTAGAAAAAAGTGTTTTTAATTGATTTAAATTTTGTTTCTAATTTTAAATAAATTCTGTTTTTTGAAAAATGGAAAAATCCAGCAAACAACCATTTTTTAAATTAGAAATGTTGAATTAATTGAATTTACTTTGATCGTAGATTTTGTCGTTAGGTCAGATTTACTAGAAAATAGTATTTTTAATTTATTTAAATTTTTTTTCTAATTTTAAATAAATTTTTTTATTGAAAAATGGAAAAATCCAGCAGACAACCATTTTTTAAATTTGAAATGTTGATTAATAGAATTTACTTTGATCGTGGATATTGTCGTTTGGTTAGATTTATTAGAAAAAAGTATTTTCAAATTATTTAAATTTTTTTTCTAATTTTAAATAAATTTTTTTTTATTGAAAAATGGTAAAATCCAGCAAACAACAATTTTTTTAATTAGAAATGTTGATTTAATTGGATTTATTTTGATTGCTTATTTTGTTGTTAGGTCAGATTTAGTAGAAAAAAGTGTTTTTTATTGATTTAAATTTTGTTTCTAATTTTAAATAAATTTTTGTTATTGAAAAATGGAAAAATTCAGCAAACAACCATTTTTTAAATGATAAATGTTGAATTAATTGAATTTACTTTGATCGTAGATTTTGTCGTTAGGTCAGATTTACTACAAAATAGTATTTTTAATTTATTTAAATTTTTTTTCTAATTTTAAATAAATTTTTTTATTGAAAAATGGAAAAATCCAGCAGAGAACCATTTTTTAAATTTGAAATGTTGAATTAATTGAATTTACTTTGATCGTAGATTTTGTCGTTAGGTCAGATTTACTAGAAAATAGTATTTTTAATTTATTTAAATTTTTATATTGAAAAATGGTAAAAATCCAGCAGACAACCATTTTTTAAATTTGAAATGTTGAATTAATTGAATTTACTTTGATCGTAGATTTTGTCGTTAGGTCAGATTTACTAGAAAATAGTATTTTTAATTTATTTAAATTTTTTTTCTAATTTTAAATAAATTTTTATATTGAAAAATGGAAAAATCCAGCAAACAACCATTTTTTTAATTAGAAATGTTGAATTAATTGAATTTACTTTGATCGTGGATTTTGTCGTTTGGTTAGATTTAGTAGAAAAAAGTATTTTCAAATTATTTAAATTTTTTTTCTAATTTTAAATAAATTTTTTTAATTGAAAAATGGATAAATTCAGCAAACAACCATTTTTTAAATTATAAATGTTGAATTAATTGAATTTACTTTGATCGTGGATTTTGTCGTTTGGTTAGATTTATTAGAAAAAAGTATTTTCAAATTATTTAAATTTTTTTTCTAATTTTAAATAAATTTTTTTTTATTGAAAAATGGTAAAATCCAGCAAACAACAATTTTTTTAATTAGAAATGTTGATTTAATTGGATTTATTTTGATTGCTTATTTTGTTGTTAGGTCAGATTTAGTAGAAAAAAGTGTTTTTTATTGATTTAAATTTTGTTTCTAATTTTAAATAAATTTTTTTTATTGAAAAATGGAAAAATTCAGCAAACAACCATTTTTTAAATTATAAATGTTGAATTAATTTAATTTCTGTTTATTGTGGAATTGTGAAAAAAATAAAATAAAAGTGGAAAATAAAATTTAAAAAATTTTTTTTAAGTTTAAAAATGTTTTTTTCTGAAATTAATTGGTCTATTAACTATCACTTTTTACAAATATTAACTTAGATCAATGGTACTTAGAAAATTTTTAATTTCAAGAAGGTAAATATAAGTATGATTTTGAAATATTTTCAATATTAAAATTTTAATAATTTTTAAAAAAAGTAACTCAATAATAAATTTTCATAAAGGTTAAAAAGTACTTTTTGCATTTTTTTATAATAAACAAATTTCAATTTTTTACGAAGGAAATGTATATTATGAAAAAAGGCTTAAAATAAACTAAAATACTTTACTTCAAGTGATTTTTATTAATTTTAAGTTAGAATCATTGAAATGATTTTTTTAAATGCAAAATTTATGATAAATTAATATTCTTTTCTCATTTTCCTCAATTTTTCGGTCTCCCTCTCTAACTCCTTCTGCATTTCTTTCGTCTTTTGTCTCTCACGTTCAATTTCTCTTTCCCGTTCTCGATGTCTTTGTCTCGCCCGTTCTTCATCCATTTTCCGCATATCTAATTTAATAATTCTTATATCTTTTTCCAGGTCCATTACTCTCCTTTCCAATTTTTTCAATAGCTAAAACAAATTAATTTATTATTATTTTTATTGAATTAATATTGCTTGATTTTTTTTTTTTTGATCGTGTAATTATTACTGTGGCTCTGGATAGAGTGTCTATACTTTAACTTACACAATAAGTTTTGGCCTCTAGTTACAAACTTTTAAAGTTTTTAATATCAAATTCCACTGATAAGAATAAACTGAAGTTGATATTTAACAACTTCAAAATTTTAACTCGAGGTACCAAATCTTGTTGTCCTACCTGATAATAAAAAATCCCCAAAAATTTTTTTCACTTTTTTGAAATTTTGGGGGAGATAGAGGGGGGTCAATTTTATCAGTTTTCCCTGCCACCATCTACTATTTGAATTTTTTCTGCCTATAAATGCAATATAAAAATTTTGGCAGTTATGTTTTTTCATGTTTTTTCCAATGGTAAATTTCGTGTTTTAAAATTTTTGAATATTGACCTTCATTTTCTATAATTAAACATAAATTTGCTATTTTAACTAAAATCGATGTGATTTTTTTAAAATAAATAATTGAAAACAAAGCCTGAGGATTTTTCCGATCTGTATATAAGTTTTCAGAATGCCGATTTTTTTGTGTTCGAGATATTAAATGTCAAAGATTTTATGTCGGCGCGCGCGGCGGTCGACTTTAGTATTTAATATCTCGAAAACAAAAAAAATCGGCATTCTGAAAATTTATATACAGATCGGAAAAAACCTCATATTTCGTTTGTAATTATTTATTTTTAAAAAAATCACATCGATTTCAGTGAAAATATCAGAGTTATGTTTAATTATAGAAAATCAAGGTCAAAATTCAAATATTTTAAAAAACTAAATTCACTATTGGAAAGTGCATGAAAAAACCTTCAAAAAACATACCTGATAAAATTTTTTAGATTGCATTTATAGACAGAAAAAAATCAAATATTAAGAGGTGTCAGGGAAAACTGATAAAATTGACCCCTCTCTATCTCCCCCAAAATTTCAAAAAAGTCAAAAACATTTTTGGGGATATTTTACAATTTTCCTAAGTTTTACTTTTTTCGAGAAATCAATTTTTAACTCAGGACATTACACGTAAAATGCCTCATATACGAAAATTTTAAATTAATTATACTCACATATTGTTGAGAATTTTGTTTGAGTGGCTGCCTTTTTGACTGCAGCTCTTCTACTGAAGACTCCTGCTGTAAGGGCTCTTTTGGTGATTGGTTCTGTGGCCAGTATTGGCCTTGTTGATAGGCGGGTACGGTATAAGTACGCGGGTACGGCTGCTGTGGTAACTGTAGTGGCTGCTGCAAGAAGGGCGGCTGTGGCGCGAAAAACGTCTGCGACGCGAAGGACGGCTGCTGTGAGGAAGAAGGCAGCGGTTCTATCTGATGCTGCGGCTGTTGCTAGTCATTTGGATGCTGCTGTCGCATTTGTTCCTACTGCTGCCGAAACTGCTCCTGTTGCTGCTGAAACAGCTCCTGTTGCTGACGCAACTGTTCCTGCTGTTGCTTCAACTGTTCTGCTTGAAGCCGCAGATCTTCCACTTTTTGAGCATTCATATTTTCCTGCATAAAAGAAATCTTTAGAAATTTTTAAAAAATTATTATATTATAAAATTGAACTGATGATAACTTACTTTCTCTTGATTTGTGTTGGATCTTCTTCCTCCCATGTTATATTTCTGCGAAGTATAAAATAATAAATTAATTTGTCTTGAAAAAATTATTTTTATACTTCAATAAAAAATAAGAAAGTTTTTAATTTATTAAAATGGAATCTTTTGCATCAGATTATGTAACTTTCAAAGTAAAATATTTTTAAAATAATAATAAATAAATAATATTTATAATTTTGCAAAAATATCGATTTTCGTGGCTGTTGCAACGATTTTCCCACTGTTTTTCTAGAAATTGTGTCTGTGTAAGCAAGATATTTTCTAATTTGATCATTTGAAATCAAAAACAGCAAAATATTTAAGAAAAGACCAAATCTTGTTTTTTTAAGAAATAAAAAGAATATTACATTTACAAAGTTGCAGCTTCTAAAAAAATTTAATTTCTTTTTTTAAAGCTGCCACTTTGTGTAAATCTAATATTTTTTATTCGAAGACAAGATTTGATCTTATATTAAATAAATACTAGCTGTCGCACCCGTCTTCGACGGTTATAATATTTAGATTTAATAAATTTTGAAATTTATAATTACATCCAACTATGCGTGTTCTCCTGTATTAAAATATCTTTTTATAAATTTTTAATTATTATTTATTCAATTCAATTTAATTTTTTCACTGCTTTTAATAAAATTAAAATAATTTAAAATTGTATTTAATTTTATAGTATTGAAAATAAAAATTATTTTAATCAATACAATTTAAATTAAAATTTTAAAAAACTTTAAAAATTATTTGAAGAATAAATTTTTAATAGAAAAATTTCTTTTAAATAAAATGAAAATAATTTAATTTTATTATATTTATTATATTATATTTAAGTTTATTTAGTTTATTTAGTTTTATTATATTTAAAAATAATTTGTATCTATAATAATAATAATAATAATTTAAATATAATAATTGTTAATTTCAAAGAGTAAAAAAGTAATTTTCGATTTTTTATTTTTACAATATCTGATTTCATATTCAGATTTGCAATTATTAATTTTAAAATTCTGATAAAATTCTTAAATTAAAATTCTTAAAATTTCTTGTTAAAAGCATACTTAATTGGTCACAAAATTTTAAATAAAGAACGTTTAGTAAAGAATTATCAAAAAATAAAAAATGTTAAATATTTTAAATTTTTTGAAAGTGTCATATTTTTGTTTAAATTAATATTTTTCATTGGTGTGCAGCTAAGATTGCGTTTAATACCCAACAGACTAAAAACATTATTGTTTTACTTATAAAAAGTTGAACATAACGAATTCTTATATTACAATGTTATTAAAAAAATTGGAAATTCAAAAATTTGATTTAGACTTTTAAATTCAGACTATTTACTTAATTTAATAAAAAAATTGATTGCATTTATGTGAAAAAATTAGGTACAAATAGTTTCAAATCAATCTGACAAAAAATAAAAAATTTGCATTTTTTTGATTTTTTTAAATTTTTTGAAAAAATGTCATAACTTTCGTTCATGTTAATATTTTTTAATCAAATATGGCTAAGATTTTAAGTTACGTTAAGACTGAATACACTGCCAAGTTTCACCTCAATCGGTTGAGCCGTTTTAAAGTTGTGCCGGTACAAAATATTGACGACAGACAGACAGACAGACAGACAGACAGAATTTTTATTTATGGCATATTTGTTATCTTTACTACTTAAAATGATAAACTATGCAAGAAAAAATTAATTTGGAGCAATGTACAGACAAAAGTCTGATTTTATTAATATAGATAGATTTTTCATTTTTTGATTTCAGATGATCTCTTTAAAAAATATCTTGCTTACTATAAAACATATTTTTTTAGAGAAGTCATGGATAAATTGTTACAGCAATCACGAAAATCGATATTTTTGAAAAATTAGAAATTTTGTTTTTACTTTGAAATTTACTTCTGAATTTACTACAACAAAAGAATAATATTATATAATAATAAAATTCTTGGTCTGTTCTTCTGTCCTAACTTGAAGTTGCTCGTTACTGATTTCACGTTTTTTTTAATGGTAATGTTATGACGTATCAAATTTGTGTCAAATTTTGACAATTCTTTTTTTCATTTTTGTCAAAGTTGAATAATTGTGTTACCAAATTCCATATTCAAATTAAAAAATTCAATTCACGAAGCTGAAGTACACAATGTTTATCAACGAAATTTTTTTTTAAAATTGTATATTGAGCCTAATTAAATATATTTATTGTAGGCGGAATATTTAAAGCATTTTTCAGATAAATATTCCGCCTATGTTAAATATGAGCCGCCGGATATTATAACGAAAAAAAAAATTTCTACAACGCTATTCGTTGGCCCCTGGTACCTTAAAGATCAATTTTTAAAAATAAATTTTTTCAAATTATTATCTTGTAGGAAATTTCGTGGCGCATCTTTTTTCTCGTCATAAATTTTTTTTGTTTATTTGTAACAGTTGTTTGAGAAAGAAGCAAAAAACTAAATTTTTAATAAAATCACCTTTAATTAAAATTTTTACTTTAATTCGTTCTAAAATAAAAAGTTCTGAATATTTTTGCATACAATAGTTATAGTTTAAACTATCCTTTAAATGATCCTTAATAATAATTCTTCATTTTTTAATTAGAAAAAAAGTTATTAATTCTTTTGTTGCTCAGTGTTAGAATAGGGCTTTTTATTTTTATAACGCTTTGTTTTTTTTAGGGAATTTTTCTTGAAGACAAATTTCCTCTGAATAAAATGTTTATTGATACACAATAAAGATTTCTGTAAAGTTTTATTTTGATAAAATTTTTTTTTATTATCAATAAACATTTTATTCAAAGGAAGTTTATCCTTAGAGAAAATTTCCTAAATAAACGAAGCTTTTGAAAAATATAAAGCCTTGCGAGCAACAGAAAAATTAATAATTTTTTTAAAATTAAAAATGAATTATTATTAAGGGTCATTGAAAGAATAGTTTAATCGATAAATCCTGTAAATTGTATGAAAAGTATTCAGAACTTTACATATTATAACGAATTAAAATGAAAATTTGAATTAAAAGTGATTTTAAGAAAAATTTAGTTTTTTCTCAAAAACTGTTACAAATACAAAAAAATTTATGAAAAGAAAAAAGATGCGTCAGGAAATTTGGTATAAGATAGTAATTTGAAAAAATTTAGTTTTAAAAATTGATTTTTAAGATGCCAGGGGCCAACGAATACGAAATTTTATGTGTCGTTATAATATCCGGCGGTTCATATTTAATTTAGACGTAATATTTAAATTTAAAAAAAAAATGTTTTTGTTGATAAACGTTGCATAAGTGTCATTTTCGCATAACAGACCATAGTGATAATGACTCTTATAATATGCTGACTTTTTAATTTTATATTGTAAAAATATGAAAAAAGTTAATTTATTGTTGAGGTTTTTTGAGAATTTTCGCGGATTTGAACACAGATAAATACTTTTCCGAAAAAAGAAAAAAATCCCCACTTTGTGCAAAATTATATTTCCTCTTTTATTATATTAAAGTCTGTCGTTTTGGAACGAGCTATTTTTTACTTTTATTTCATTTTTAAAATGTTATTAAACACGAATTTAAAAGATAAATTGCAAGAAATTTTAAAAAATGAAGGTTGCTGTCTGATAAAAAAATATTTAAAGAAAACAAAAATTAATTATATAATTAACGAATATATTAATTAATTTTTATGGTTAATTTCAAATTTATTTAATGCAATTAATTTCAGTTTTACAAAACTTTCATTTTAACCTTTAAATTCTGTTTTTATATAACATTTTTTAAATGCAAAATATATAAAAACTAGCTTGTTTTCGTACAACAAATTTTAATACAATGGAAAAGAGGTTATAAATAAAAATAATAAAACAAGGACAGGAGTTTTTTATTTTTCTAAAAAAGGAGTTATTTGTGTTCAAATAATGAAAAATTCTTAAAACTTCAACTTTTGAAAGGAAACTTTTTTATATTTTTACTATATAAAATTAAAAAGTCAGCATATTGTATGCAGAAACAAAAAATACTGAATATTAACTTTAATTCAAAAAAATATATTAATAAATTTTCTAGAAAAATTTAATTGAAATGTCAAAAGATAATTAAACTGAAATATTAGAGAAAAAATTCCATATTTTGAAAATCGAAAATAAAATCAATTGAAATGTAATATAAATAATTAAATAAATTAAAAATATGAAGTAAATTATTTCAAGATGTAAAAGTAAATAATAAGAAAAATTAAAATGTGTTTCAACTCGGAAGAAAAAATAACTAAGTACATTGCCCCTGTCACATATTTATTTATAATGAAAATCAAGTTATTGCACACATAAAATCAAAAAATATTCAATAAAAACTAAAATCATACTTAAAATTATTGATGAAAAAATATTTTAAAATAATAATATTTTGTTAGAAATAAAATAAATCAATAAAAATGTGAAAATACATTGAATTCTGTTAACTTTAAAATCTGAGGTTAATTTGAGGTTATTTGAAAAGTTTTCAAAGAACACTAATATTATATTATTAAAGTATCAAATTATGTATTTTTTTTACACTAAAAACATAAAAAATCTACTGAATTTAGATATACATACAAATCAAAATATTATAAAAGTACTTTTTATGCGTAATGAAAAAGATACTTACCAAAATTCCGCAAACCACTTGAAACACTGGTCGCAATGAAGTGAAGTGATTCCAGTGCTGTTGACAGAGCGCGCTTTGATGAGTAGACGCAACATAAGAGAAAGAGAGAACGAAGTATAACACGAGGGAACCTATAACCGCAAGAAAACAGAAAGCCGGCCGGCTTGTTTGTTTTGATACGTGCATTGTTGACCCGATCGAACCAGCAAAGTTTGTATCGCATACGGTTGCGTGTATTATTTATATTTTGCATTTAACAAATATAAAAAGTGTTGGAAAAAATTTCAATTTCTACCTTTTTTTAGAAAGTGTAATGTGATTAGTGACGAAAGGACAGGAGATATATCACTGTTGTGCCTGCGGAAAAAAGTGTAGTGATAAAAAAACAATGGAGGAATCAAAAAATGGACAGGAGAAAATAAAACAAATATTAAATAAGTGCAATAAGAAGAGGAATGGGAAATATAAAACATCTGGGAGAAGATTATCCATGACAAAAGCTGCTAGATTAAGGTAAGTTAATAGAATTAATTATTAATTAGAATTAGAATTATATAACACTAAAAAAGATTATTCTTGATTATTTTGAACATAGAAAATTTATATTTTTTTACTGTTATTTTTCACATAAAACTTTTTATTAATTTGTTATCTATTACATTTAAAAAATTAATTTATTATTTTATACATAACAATTGTTTATAAAATCTTCATCACCATTAGTATAGTTTATCAGTATTTTTTAATAAAAATATATTTACACTTTTTTTTGAAAATAATACACTCATATATGATCGAAAAGAAAAATTTTCTATGTCGAAACGTCAAAATATTTTTTAATGAACAAAAAATTTATGTTTACAATGATTGAGAACAATAAAATACGCGTTTTTAATAAAAATATATTTACACTTTTTTTTGAAAATAATACACTCATATATGATCGAATAGCAAAATTTTCTATGTCCAAACGTCAAAATATTTTTTAAAGAACAAAAAATTAATGTTTACAATAATAGAGAGCAACAAAAAACGCGTTTTTAATAAAAATATAGTAACACTTTTTTGAAAATAATACACTCATATATGATCGAAAAGCAAAATTTTCTATTTCCAAACGTAAAAATATTTTTTAATGAACAAAAAATTAATGTTCACAATAATGGAGAACAACAAAAAACGCCTTTTTAATAAAAATAAATTTACACTTTTTTTGAAAATAATACACTCTTATATGATCGAAAAGCAAAATTTTCTATTTCCAAACGTCAAAATATTTTTTAATGAACAAAAAATTAATGTTTACAATAATGGAGAACAACAAAAAAGGGGCCGTCCATAAATTACGTCACATTATTTTTGAGCATTTTAGACCCCCCCCTCCCCACGTCGCACATTTTCCATACATTAGCGCCATTTTTTCTGCTGGTTGTCACAAATTACTTGACCCCCCCTTCTCCTTAAGGTGTGACGTAATTTATGGACGATCCCAATCGCGTTTTTAATAAAAATATAGTAACACTTTTTTTGAAAATAATACACTCAAATATAATCGAATAGCAAAATTTTCTATGTTTAACTCCATTAATTCTATGTATGAATTAGTTGAAAAATGAAAATATCCGATCATATTATGCAGAAATTATATATTTTTTAATTAATTAATTTATTATTACTTTTAATTTATATTCGCCAGATAATTAATTCGAATGTTATTTAATAAATAGTATTTTAGTAAGAATTTAATTTAGAAATGGAAGAATTAGTAAATATATATGTTATTTATTCAATTCAAATTTTGATTTATTTGAATTCAAAAAATTCTTACATTTTATGCAAATAAATTATTTATTTGGATCAAATAAAATAATAATTGACATAATTAAAGAGTTTTTAGTTTCAATTAAAACAATTACTTATGATAAATAATTAAATATTTAATTCAAGAAAATTTATATTTTTTCAAGAAAAATATTTTATTCATGCAAGTAAAAATTATTTGAATAACAAAACATGCATCAGTATTGAATGAAATAATTTTCATAATTGATTCAAATAATTATTTATTAGCTCTGAATATTACATTTTTTTGATTTGAATACTTTGTATTTGATTAAAATTACTATTTCTTTGATACGATAAAATAAAATAATGATGTCTAGTAAATATTTATTTGAATGGAATAATTTCCACAATTGATTGAAATAGTTATTTAGGAGCCATCCATAAAGCATGTGATGCTTTAGGGGGAGAGGGGGTGGGGTCAGCAGAATATCACACTACATGCACTGCAAAAAGAAGTATCTTATTTTAAGATGTTTTAGTCGCCTTTTTAAGATGTTTTTTACAACTTGCTTCTAAGTTATCATAAACATTTTAAAATGCATTAGTTTCTTAAGATATAAGATAGATAGAAATATACTTTTGGTAACTTGCTTCCAATGTGTCTTATAATAAGATACTTCTTTTTGCAGTGTGTTAATCGTAAATGGAAAAAGCATCACAAGAGGCATGGCGGGTGTCAAAACTTTGAAAAAATGTATCACTTACTTTATGAATGACCCCTTATTAGCTTGAAATATTCCGTGTATTTAACTTCAATACTTTGTATTTAACACAAATTACACAGCCACACAAAAAAAATTTTGATCTGGGGGTCTGACTTTTCCTTCTTTATGTTTTTTGGGTCGCTGAATCCGAATTCGAGGTACGTTTTACCCCAACAGATCAGAATTTTGAGATAACCTCAAAAAACCAATATGGCGGACACTTTTTCGAAAAATTCATCGGAATCGCATGAAACTCAATACTCGGGGGTTTTCGGAGTCGCTGATTACGAATTTGAATTCAGTTTTCAAAAATTCAAGATGGCGGACACTTTCGAAAAATGCCGTCATGGCAGATACACTTAACAAAGCACCCCGGTGACACTCTTGAGTTGAAACTCAGACCAGATTTGACTGTTGCCACCGGTGGCGCTGGCTGTGTAGTGGGAACATTTCAATGAAAATTCATGGGATAACACACAAAAATTTACTTCTCACTTATTAAGGTTTATTTAATCGTGTTTATTTGTGCATATAATTAATTTAGAAACTTTTAAACATATTTTATAATATAACTCACTTTAGAAAAGAGTGAAGTTTTTTATTTATAACGAAAAATATGTACCAATTCCTGGCGGGAAATTCAAATAAAATAAATTATTATAAATTATTATTTTATTAATTGCTGATATTTATTCTATAATATTTTACAATATTTATAATAAATTGTTAAATACTTTTATTTGTGATATTTGATGAGTACATAATAATTACTCAATTTGAATTTCCCGCCAGGAATTGGTACATATTTTTCGTTATAAATAAAAAACTTCACTCTTTTCTAAAGTGAGTTATATTATAAAATATGTTTAAAAGTTTCTAAATTAATTGTATGCCCAAATAAACACGATTAAATAAACTTTAATAAGTAAAAAGTAAATTTTTCTGTGTTATCCCATGCATTTTCATTGAAATGTTCCCACTACACAGCCAGCGCCACTGGTGGCGACGGTCAGTTCTCAGCCGAGTTTATTCCTATAGAAAATGGTACAAGTGTCACCGGGGTGCAAATTTGTTACGATGCCATGTTGAATTTTTTAAAACTGACTTCAAATTCGTAATCAGCGACTGCGAAAACCCCCGGGTAACGAGTTTCAGTCGATTCCGATGAATTTTTCGAATTCGTGATCAGCGACCCCAAAAACCCCCTAGGAACGAGTTTCAGGCAAATCCGATGAATTTTTCAAAAAAAGAACCACCATTTTGAATTTTGAAAAACTGACATTAGATTCGTGATCAGCGACCCCAAAAACCCCCGAGTATTGGGATCAGAAATCACGCGAAACTGACCCACCCCTGAGCCTTCTTGTGACAACCATCTTGGTTTTTTATCTCTTTCTTTTGTATATGTTAGAGAAACACGGAATGAAAACATGGCCACCACAACGAGGCTCTCACCAGATGGCGTATCGCAGTATTTCAGATCCCAATTGAGTTACATGCGATTCCGATGAATTTTTCGAAAAAGTGTCCGCCATATTGGTTTTTTGAGGTTATCTCAAAATCCTGATCTGATGGGGTAAAACGGACCTCGAATTTGGATTCAGCGACCCAAAAAACATAAAGTAAGCATAGTCAGACCCCCAGATCAAAACTATTTTTTTTGAGTGGCTGTGTTATTAAATGACAATTAATTATAAATATTACAAATTATTTATATATGTAATGTTTACATTAATTAATATCTATTAATAACCCTCCAAATGTAGATCCAATTAAAAACAATAATAAAATTATTCCCATTTCACAATATAGAGTACGTAAAAGTTTTTGGGGTCGCTGAATTCAAATTTGACCTCAGATTTACAAAATATCATTTTTTATACAAAATGGCGGATCAAAAATGTCGGCAAAAATTTTTAAAAAGTTTATCGAATTTCCTAAAACTAGGAACCCGGGGGTTTTTGGGGCCGCTGAATTCAAATTTGATATCAGATTTACAAAATATCATTTTTTATACAAAATGGAGGATCCAAAATGGCGACCAAAAATTTTTAAAAAGTTTATAAATTTTTCTCAAACTAGGAAACCGCGGGTTTTCGGCGTCCCTGAATTCAAATTTGACCTCAGATTTACAAAATATCATTTTTTATACAAAATGGCGGTTCCAAAATGGAGGCCAAAATTTTTTAAAAAGTTTATCAATTTTCCTAAAACTAAAAACCCGAAGGTTTTCGGGGTCGCTGAATTTAGAACACAGATTTACAAAACTTCATTTCTTATTCAAAATAACGGATCAATCAAAACCACAAACACCAGAGATCGCGTCACGCATTCAAGTATTTTTTATCAGTTACTGTTATACCTAAAAACAAGACTGCACATCGAGCACCACTTATGTTTAGTCAAAGAAAAGGGACTGAATTTTTTAAAAAAAACGTAAAAAAAATTTGAAAAAAATTCATTACATCTTCCTTGACTAAAAATAAGTGGTGCTCGATGTGTAGTCTTGTTTTTTAAATGTAACTGTAATTGAAAAAAAATACTAGAACGCGTGACGCGACCTCTGGTGTTTATAGTACTGATTTTTAGCCAAAAAACGTAAAAAAAATTTGAAAAAAATTCATTACATCTTCCTTGACTAAAAATAAGTGGTTCTCGATGTGTAGTCTTGTTTTTTAGGTGTAACTGTAATTGAAAAAAAATACTAGAACGCGTGACGCGACCCCTGGTGTTTGTAGTACTGATTTTTAGCCAAAAAACGTAAAAAAAATTTGAAAAAAATTCATTACATCTTCCTTGACTAAAAATAAGTGGTTCTCGATGTGTAGTCTTGTTTTTTAGGTGTAACTGTAACTGAAAAAAAATACTAGAACGCGTGACGCGACCTCTGGTGTTTGTAGTAATGATTTTAGTCAAAAAACGTTACAAATTTTTTTTAAAAAATTCAGTACATTTTCCTTGAGTAAAAATAAGTGGTGCTCGATGTGTAGTCTTTTTCTTTAGGTATAACAGTGACTGAAGAAAAATACTAGAACGCGTGATGCAACCTCTGGTGTTTGTAGTACTTATTGTAGTCAAAAAACGTTAAATTTTTTTTTTTAAATTCAGTACATCTTCCTTGACTAAAAATAAGTGGTGCTCGATGTGTAGTCTTGTTTTTTAGGTGTAACTGTAATTGAAAAAAAATACTAGAACGCGTGACGCGACCCCTGGTGTTTGTAGTACTGATTTTTAGCCAAAAAACGTAAAAAAAATTTGAAAAAAATTCATTACATCTTCCTTGACTAAAAATAAGTGGTTCTCGATGTGTAGTCTTGTTTTGTAGGTGTAACTGTAATTGAAAAAAAATACTAGAACGCGTGACGCGACCCCTGGTGTTTATAGTACTGATTTTTAGCCAAAAAACGTAAAAAAAATTCAGTAAGTCTTCCTTGACTAAAAATAAGTGGTGCTCGATGTGTAGTCTTGTTTTTTAGGTGTAACTGTAATTGAAAAAAAAATACTAGAACGCGTGACGCGACCCCTGGTTTTTGTAGTACTGATTTTTAGCCAAAAAACGTAAAAAAAATTTGAAAAAAATTCAGTAAGTCTTCCTTGACTAAAAATAAGTGGTGCTCGATGTGTAGTCTTGTTTTTTAGGTGTAACTGTAATTGAAAAAAAAATACTAGAACGCGTGACGCGACCCCTGGGGTTTCTAGTACTGATTTTTAGCCAAAAAACGTATAAAAAAATTTGAAAAAAATTCAGTAAGTCTTCCTTGACTAAAAATAAGTGGTGCTCGATATGTAGTCTTGAACTTAAGGTATAACAGTAACTGAAAAAAAATACTAGAACGCGTGACGCGACCTCTGGTGTTTGTAGTAATGATTTTAGTCAAAAAACGTTACAAATTTTTTTTAAAAAATTCAGTACACTTTCCTTGAGTAAAAATAAGTGGTGCTCGATGTGTAGTCTTTTTCTTTAGGTATAACAGTGACTGAAGAAAAATACTAGAACGCGTGATGCGACCTCTGGTGTTTGTAGTACTTATTGTAGTCAAAAAACGTTAAATTTTTTTTTTTAATTCAGTACATCTTCCTTGACTAAAAATAAGTGGTGCTCGATGTGTAGTCTTGTTTTTTAGGTGTAACTGTAATTGAAAAAAAATACTAGAACGCGTGACGCGACCCCTGGTGTTTGTAGTACTGATTTTTAGCCAAAAAACGTAAAAAAAATTTGAAAAAAATTCAGTAAGTCTTCCTTGACTAAAAATAAGTGGTGCTCGATGTGTAGTCTTGTTTTTTAGGTGTAACTGTAATTGAAAAAAAATACTAGAACGCGTGACGCGACCCCTGGTGTTTATAGTACTTATTTTTAGCCAAAAAACGTAAAAAAAATTCAGTAAGTCTTCCTTGACTAAAAATAAGTGGTGCTCGATGTGTAGTCTTGTTTTTTAGGTGTAACTGTAATTGAAAAAAAAATACTAGAACGCGTGACGCGACCCTTGGTGTTTGTAGTACTGATTTTTAGCCAAAAAACGTAAAAAAAATTTGAAAAAAATTCAGTAAGTCTGCCTTGACTAAAAATAAGTGGTGCTCGATGTGTAGTCTTGTTTTTTAGGTGTAACTGTAATTGAAAAAAAAATACTAGAACGCGTGACGCGACCCCTGGGGTTTCTAGTACTGATTTTTAGCCAAAAAACGTATAAAAAAATTTGAAAAAAATTCAGTAAGTCTTCCTTGACTAAAAATAAGTGGTGCTCAATATGTAGTCTTGAACTTAAGGTATAACAGTAACTGAAAAAAAATACTAGAACGCGTGACGCGACCTCTGGTGTTTGTAGTAATGATTTTAGTCAAAAAACGTTACAAATTTTTTTTAAAAAATTCAGTACACTTTCCTTGAGTAAAAATAAGTGGTGCTCGATGTGTAGTCTTTTTCTTTAGGTATAACAGTGACTGAAGAAAAATACTAGAACGCGTGATGCGACCTTTGGTGTTTGTAGTACTTATTGTAGTCAAAAAACGTTAAATTTTTTTTTTAAATTCAGTACATCTTCCTTGACTAAAAATAAGTGGTGCTCGATGTGTAGTCTTGTTTTTTAGGTGTAACTGTAATTGAAAAAAAATACTAGAACGCGTGACGCGACCCCTGGTGTTTGTAGTACTGATTTTTAGCCAAAAAACGTAAAAAAAATTTGAAAAAAATTCAGTAAGTCTTCCTTGACTAAAAATAAGTGGTGCTCGATGTGTAGTCTTGTTTTTTAGGTGTAACTGTAATTGAAAAAAAAATACTAGAACGCGTGACGCGACCCTTGGTGTTTCTAGTACTGATTTTTAGCCAAAAAACGTATAAAAAAATTTGAAAAAAATTCAGTAAGTCTTCCTTGACTAAAAATAAGTGGTGCTCGATATGTAGTCTTGAACTTAAGGTATAACAGTAACTGAAAAAAAATACTAGAACGCGTGACGCGACCTCTGGTGTTTGTAGTAATGATTTTAGTCAAAAAACGTTACAAATTTTTTTTAAAAAATTCAGTACATTTTCCTTGAGTAAAAATAAGTGGTGCTCGATGTGTAGTCTTTTTCTTTAGGTATAACAGTGACTGAAGAAAAATACTAGAACGCGTGATGCGACCTCTGGTGTTTGTAGTACTTATTGTAGTCAAAAAACGTTAAATTTTTTTTTTAAATTCAGTACATCTTCCTTGACTAAAAATAAGTGGTGCTCGATGTGTAGTCTTGTTCTTTAAGTATAACAGTAACTGAAAAAAAATACTAGAACGCGTGACACGACCACTCGTGTTTGTGGTTTTGATTTTTAGCCAAAAAACGTAAAAAAAATTTGAAAAAAATTCAGTAAGTCTTCCTTGACTAAAAATAAGTGGTGCTGGATGTGTAGTCTTGTTTTTTAGGTGTAACTGTAATTGAAAAAAAAATACTAGAACGCGTGACGCGACCCTTGGTGTTTCTAGTACTGATTTTTAGCCAAAAAACGTATAAAAAAATTTGAAAAAAATTCAGTAAGTCTTCCTTGACTAAAAATAAGTGGTGCTCGATATGTAGTCTTGAACTTAAGGTATAACAGTAACTGAAAAAAAATACTAGAACGCGTGACGCGACCTCTGGTGTTTGTAGTAATGATTTTAGTCAAAAAACGTTACAAATTTTTTTTAAAAAATTCAGTACATTTTCCTTGAGTAAAAATAAGTGGTGCTCGATGTGTAGTCTTTTTCTTTAGGTATAACAGTGACTGAAGAAAAATACTAGAACGCGTGATGCGACCTCTGGTGTTTGTAGTACTTATTGTAGTCAAAAAACGTTAAATTTTTTTTTTTAAATTCAGTACATCTTCCTTGACTAAAAATAAGTGGTGCTCGATGTGTAGTCTTGTTCTTTAAGTATAACAGTAACTGAAAAAAAATACTAGAACGCGTGACACGACCACTCGTGTTTGTGGTTTTGATTGATCCTCCATTTGGAGTAAAAAATGATATTTTGTAAATCTGATGTCAAATTTGAATTCAGCGACCCTGATAACCCCCGGGGTACCTAGTTTTAGGACATTCAAAAAACTTTTTAAAAATTTTCGTTTCGCCATTTTGAATAAAAAATGATATTTTGTAAATTTGAGGTCAAATTTGAATTCAGCGACCCCGAAAACCCTCAGGTTCCTAGTTTTAGAAAAATTGATAAACTTTTTAAAAATGTTTGGTCGCCATTTTTGGTCCGCCATTTTGGATAAAAAATGATATTTTGTAAATTTGAGGTCAAGTTTGAATTCAGCGACCCCGAAAACCCCCGGGTTTTTAGTTTTAGGAAAATTGATAAACTTTTTAAAAAATTTTGGCCTCTATTTTGGAACCGCCATTTTGTATAAAAAATGATATTTTGTAAATCTGAGTTCAAATTTGAATTCAGCGACCCCAAAAACTTTTACGTACTCTATATTGTGAAATGGGAATAATTTTACTATTTTTTTTAATTGGTCTACATTTGGAAGGTTATTAATAGATATTAATTAATGTAAACATTACATATATAAATAATTTGTAATATTTATAATTAATTGTCATTTAATAATGTAAAAATTTTTAAAAGTCATGAAAGATCATGCTGTTTTTGCTTATAAATCGCTAATCTGCTTAGCGCCTACTTTTTTGTTGTGTCGTTCAGTAGTACCAACCTAAATTCTTAAGAAATTAACTTGGTGCTGAAAACTTGGTGCCAGTTTCAGCTTCATTTAATTGACAATTAATTAAAAATATTATAAATTATTTAAATATGTACATAATGTTTACATTAATTAATATCTATTAATAACCCTGCAAATGTAGATCCAATTAAAAAAATAGTTAAAGTAACTCACACAGCACAATATGTTGCTGTAAGCTTACCTCAACCTTACATGTAAGCTTCAGGTAAGGCCGAGGTATGATAAAAATGTCCGTCGTACAGTAAGCTTACAAAGTAAGGCCATGATAAACTTATATGGCAAGGTCACTGCAAGGTTACAGTAAGCTTACACGGTAAGTTTTCAAGGATATCAATAAATAATTTTTTTATATACAGTGAACCATCCCAGTAAACCCTCTCTCAGAAATGCCGCTTCCCCAGTTTGTCGAGCGAGCATTTCCCCCACTACTATTGTCTCTCGAATTTTATACACTTTGATCCCAGTAGTTCCTGTGTAATATGTACCAGCGAGTCGAAAGTGGGGGAATCCCAGTTCTTGGAAAATCATTAAATTAATACTTTGTTATATGTTAGCAATAATATAAGCTTACCTTGTAAGCTTACTGTATCCTTACAGTGACTTTACCATGGTAGCTTACGGTGACCTTACCGTATAAGCTTACAGTGCACCTACCATGTAAGCTTACCATGTAAGTTTACCATGGCATTACTGTGTAAGCTTACTGTATGGCAGATGTTTTTATCTTATACCTCGACCTTACCTGAAGCTTACAGTGTTAGCTTACAAAACTTACATGTAAGCTTGAGGTAATCTAACAGCAAGATATTGTGCTGTTTGGGTATTCCCATTTCACAATAAAGAGTGCGTAAGAGTTCTTTGGGGTCGCTGAATTCAAATTTGACATCAGATTTACAAAATTTCATTTTTTTCAAAATGGCGACCAACATTTTTTAAAAAGTTTTTCGATTTTCCTAAAACTATGAACCCGGGGGTTATACCTAAAAACAAGACTAGACATCGAGCAATACTTATCTTCAGTCAAGGAAGAAATACTGAATTTTTTTTCAAATTTTGTGGCTAAAATCAGTACTACAAACACCAGAGGTCGCATCACGCGTTCTAGTATTTTTTTCCTTTCCTGTAGTACCTAAAATAAACAACACTACACATCGAGCACCACTTAGTTTTAGTCATGGAAGATGTACTAAATTTTTTAAAAAATTTTCGCCTAAAATCAGTACTATGAATCACCAGAGATCGCGTCACGCTTCTAGTATTTCTTTCGGTTACTGATATACCTAAAAAACGAGACTACACATCGAGCAACGCTCATCTTTAGGCAAGGAAGATGTACTGAATTTTGAGTTAAAATCAGTACTACAAACACCCGAGGTCGCGTCACGCGTTCTAATATTTTTTCCGTTAATTTTATACTTAAAAAACAAGACTACACATCGAGCACCACTTATTTTTAGTCACGGAAAATGTACTGAATTTGTTTTAATTTTTTTTCAAATTTTTCGGCTAAAATCAGTACTACAAACACCAGAGGTCGCGTCGCGCGTTCTTTTATTTTTTCCCTTCCTGTAGTACCTAAAATAAACAACACTACACATCGAGCACCACTTAGTTTTAGTCATGGAAGATGTACTAAATTTTTTAAAAAATTTTCGCCTAAAATCAGTACTATGAATCACCAGAGATCGCGTCACGCTTCTAGTATTTCTTTCGGTTACTGATATACCTAAAAAACGAGACTACACATCGAGCAACGCTCATCTTTAGGCAAGGAAGATGTACTGAATTTTGAGTTAAAATCAGTACTACAAACACCCGAGGTCGCGTCACGCGTTCTAATATTTTTTCCGTTAATTTTATACTTAAAAAACAAGACTACACATCGAGCACCACTTATTTTTAGTCACGGAAAATGTACTGAATTTGTTTTAATTTTTTTTCAAATTTTTCGGCTAAAATCAGTACTACAAACACCAGAGGTCGCGTCGCGCGTTCTTTTATTTTTTCCCTTCCTGTAGTACCTAAAAAAACAACACTACACATCGAGCACCACTTATTTTTAGTCAAGGAAGATATACTGAATTTTTTAAAAATATTTTTATTCCAGCATTTTGGAAAAAATGAAATTTTGTTAATCTGATATCATATTTGAATTCAGCGACTCAAAAAACCCCCGGGTTTCGAGTTCCCAGGTGCAAGTTGGCGGTCGGCCCACCTTGGGCAGCCAGAGGACGGGCCAACTAGCGAATTGATAACGTCGACTGACATAGGGTCGACTTGGTTGGCCCAACTATGGGTACCCAAGTCGTGCCAACTGTGGCTGCCCTAGTTTTGCCGACTGTTAGTGAAGACGACGGTCGGCAGCCATAGTTGGGCCAACAATGGTAAAGATTGTCGGCCCAGCGTCGTATCCAACGGTTGGCCCAACCAACTGTGGCTGCTGACCGTCGTGCCAGATGATCGGCCCATCTGCGGCTGCCCAAGTCATGCCGACCATTATCCCCCACAGTCGGCCCAACTATGGGAACCATGGTTGGCCCAACTAGGGCTGCCGACGTTGGCAGCCCTAGTTGGGCCGACCAACCATCTCTGGCGGCCGACCGAAATTCGCACCTGGGTTTCTGAAAAATCGGTAAACCTTTTAAAAATTTTTGGTCGCTATTTTTGATAAGATATATTACTTCATTTTTTCAGCCTATCATTTTCTAGTTGGTCTAAGTAATAGGGATCTTTAGGGTGATAAAGAAACAAAGCAATTGCAATCTTATATCTCTGCTTATATAAGAATTTAAATCAATAGAAATGATAAAATTGTTTAAATTTATTAAATAAAAACAATTAAGTTCGACCGAGCAAATATAGAATATGTCGCTAGTTAAAATTAAAATAAGTTACTGCCATGAATCAGCGTTTTAGATTATTGTAGCATACATTGAGGAGAATATAACGTTTTATAAATTTTTTTACTACTTCATTCCTTTGATTCTGTGTTTAAAATTTAATTATGTCAGTTTAGAAACATAGATTTTATTATACTCCCGGCGGTCGTTTACATAGATCCCGAAACTTCCATACATAGAAAGAACGTCAGATAGCGTGATCGAAATTTTTTCGTATAGACTACAATATAGACGAGAACTAAATGATCGGGCAGTGTACGGTTTAAATGTAAACACATGTTACTAAACTCCAAGTCATTGTGATTATTAGTAAAACCTGCACTACTCGATACTAACGTCATGCGGTGGCACTTTGTTAAAGTATCGCCTATCCAACTGGAGGCCTTCGATTTCCCTGAGAAGTTTCCGAACTTATATATACGACCGTGCACACTCAGGGAACATTCTTTAATTACGTAACGCTTCATTGAGGAGGGGGGGGGGGTTAAGCTATTTGTTACACACAACAACAAAATGGCGCTAATGTATACAAAAATCTGTTACATAGGGAGGGAGGGAGGGGGTTCAATTGAAAAAGCGTGACGTAATTAAAGTATGGCCCCTCACAATCGAATAATTAGATCATTTTAAAAACTAACTCAAAAGAATTTAATTATTAACTTCTTTTCAATCTCTTCTTTCTGACCGGGTAAGGTTCACTAAATATACAGATACTTTTTATTGATACAACTATTTTTTTAAACGATTTATTAATTAATTGTTTTGCTTGTACAGACGTCAACGTGCAAAGCTCGAGAAACAAACCGATTGTACGAGAACGGTGGACATTACCAACGAAGGACAAATAAATCAAAATGAAATTGAGGAATCAGTTAAAGAAATCCAATTCAACAACATCAATCAAAATGAGGATAACCAGGTAAGTGGTTATAATGAAATATTGTTGCAGGAAGAAGATGACCTATATAAGGAACAAGTCACTGAGGGAATAGAAGAAGTTGAAGAGATTATAGAGGAAGTGGAAATATTGATAGAAGAGGAAAAAGCAAAAAATGACACTGCATACCACGTCAATTTTAAAAATAATGGCAACGGGGACCATATTATTATGGCAAATATGGATGAAGAAAAAAAAGAAAGTAAAAGAGCGGAAAAGGTGGATGAGGAAATGGACCAAGTTGAAGAGGTAGTGGAAGAAATAGAAATGTTAATGGAAGAAATATATAACAAAGAAAAAGTAACAGTGACAGATGAAATAGAAGAAATAATAATAGAAGAGATAATGCCTAAAACAACAGGAACAGAAGAAGAAACTAGTAGCGAAGAGAAGATAAATTATATGGAAGGTGTAACGAAAAATTTTAATAAAACAAACATGGAAAATAATGCAATAAACACAGAAGATTGGCAATATGACATTGCATCAATGGGAAGCGACATGTCAGCTGAAAACGAAGAAGAAAATTTAGGAGAAGAAATTGAAGAAATTATAAATAATGTTCCTAAAAAGTTTAAAAACGTAAGAATCTTGGACGAATTTATAACACAGGAGAGGCAAATCTCAATGATGAGCCATGTAATAAATGATACTTTGCAAAAAGTAGTAGCAGAAAATAACCACAAAAAGGGTTGCTTAAATAAAATGTGGAAAATAGTATCCCGTTATAGAAAAGGATTAAAAACTAAATTTAATCTGCAGTGTGATGTATGTGGAGCCATTGTTCCAATTTGGTCAGAACCGAAGAGTGAAGATGTGTTAGATATTAATTTAGCCTCTGCCCTTGGCACTATTACTGCTGGAATTGGATATTCCACAATGGAAGAAGCACTTTCAGCTATAAATGTGCACTATATGAGTCCTGCATTGTATATAAAAAGTCGACTAGAGATAGGGTTACAAGTTATAGAGGTTAATAAAAATTTAATGAAAGGTTCTGCTTTAAAAGAAGCACAAATTGCAAGAGCAAAAGGACATGTCATCGACGACATACCTTATATTGCAGTAGCAGTAGATTGTGCGTGGTCAAAAAGAAGTTATCGATCAGGATCCTATGATTCCTTAGGAGGAGTTGTTTTAATAATAGGATATGAAACAAATAAAATATTAGATTGCATTGTAAAAAATGTCCCGTGTGCAGTATGCCAAAGAGCAATGAAGGAAGAAAGAGAACCTAAAGAACATAAATGCTTTTCCAATTATGATGAAAATAAGAGCGCTTCAGGGATGGAGAGTGAAGCTGTTTTGGAAGGCTTCTCGACAAGCGTTGAAAAAAATGGATTAATTTATAAATATAGAATTGCTGACGGTGATAGCAGTACAGATGCAATACTCGCAAACCACGACCCTTACGAAAAATACAATGTTGTAATAAAAAAATTAGAGTGCAACAACCATAAATATAGGAATTTGTGCAATCTTATCGACGACATTGCATCAGAAAAAGCTGCAAATGAGGAAACAAACCTAGGTAATAAACAAGCACGACAACTTCTCGGACAGAAAAAGCTTAAACTGCGAATAGAAATAATTTTAGCTAGTGAAAGACGCCGAGAAGATGAATCATCACCGATAAATAGGAAAATCGATTTACTGTACGAAGATATATTGAATGTTCCAAGTCATGTTTTTGGTGAACATAAGAATTGCTTAATACTAAATTGGCCCTGTAAGGGAAGAAACTTATTAGATGAGGAAAATTTAATGCCCATATTACGCAACACTAATGCTTATGCAAAACTCATGGAAGGACTGCGTATTTTAGGACGTTATGCAGAGAGTTTATTGTATAAGATTACAACAAACGTAGTTGAGTCTGCAAATAATGTAATTTGCAAAGTTATTTCCGGCAAACGAATCTTGTACAATATGAGAGATAGTTATTTTGTACGGTGTCATGCAGCTGCTGCGCAATTCACAACAAAGAAAGTTTTAACAGCTGTGCATGAAGGAATTGGCAAGCAAATTCCTCAAATCGCAGAGACAATGGAGAATCGTCGGAAACTAAAGATTGAGACTAATAAAAAATATGCTCAAGAAAAAAGAAGAACGAAAAGATACTTCAAGAAAAATATGGATCCACATTACGGGAAAAATGCTGAACAACTTGATTTAAAAGGCCCATTATTTGATAAGGAATACAAATCTTTAATGGATGAATTGGAGGTGAACCAACAAAATAGGGATGCAATTAGAAAGCGAACAATAATGCAATCGCAATCACTTGAGTGGAAAAGATTACGTCAAAAAATGCTTACAGCTTCAAACTTTGGTGACGTTAGTAAAAGATTAAAAACTACATTGTCTGCGGGATTAGTAAAAAGATTATTATACAACAAAGTGATAACGGAGGCAATGCAGCATGGATTAGATATGGAAGATAGAGCCAGAAAACAGTTGGCAGAAAAACTCGATATCAAAATCGAAAATTGTGGATTCTTCATTGATCCAGAAATTAAATTTTTAGGAGGTTCTCCAGACGGTTTAATTGAAGAGGAGTTATATGATTTAGATATTCCTCTTGATTCAATTATGAATAGAAAATGTAAAAAATACCTATTTGAAACAGTTGCAGGTGGCATCGTTGAGATAAAGTGCCCATACTCTGCAAAACACATGACTATAGAACAAGCAAAGGAAGAAAGTTCTGCTGTCAAAAGTATGTTTGGAAAGAAGGATAAGAAATTTTTAAAACCTGCACACAATTATTACTATCAGATACAAGGACTTCTCCATTGCACAAGACGAAAGTATTGTATTTCCGTTATTTGGACACTGTTAGATATGGATGTAACAGTAGTTTTACGGGATGACATATTTTGGAATAAAATAGAAAAGAAATTAACCGATTTTTATTTACAGTGCTTGGTTCCTGAAATAATAGACAGTCGCTTCATAAGGAATTGCCCTCTTCGCGAACCTAAGGATATTATAGATGCAAGAAAGCCTTACTTAGCTGGAAGACAAAAAACAGCAAAAAGGAAATTCAGTAACATTCTACAGAAATGTATCGAAGCTGAGGCACAAAATGTAAATAATGAGGACACCCCAAAAATAGATGCAATTGAAGAACAATGCAAACCTTTGCCTAAAATTAATAACGTTGATGAAGACATTTTAAGAAAGAGTGCAAAAAAATGAAATTTTCCGATAATTGGGCACTTCCTCCTATAAAAAGTATGGAAAACATTTTGCTACCAACAGATATGGAAATACAGACGTTCAAAGCAATTGTAAATGCTGAACCAAATATTGATGAATTAAAAAATATAATACTAGACGTGAATGAACAATTGGATGATGCTTGCATAGATGCATTCCTCAAAGTACTACAAGAGAATGTCCCAGACATGGAATTTTTAAGTGTGCACCATCTTGCTTACCCTGAATTTATCACACCATGTCAGAAAAATAAGGATTTGCAAATAGTCGGTGGACTGGAATCTCAACATTGGCGTTGCTTATATTTCTACGAACAAATTTTATACATATATGACAGTTTATTCATGCCAACGTTTAACGATCTGACAGAAAGAGAAAGAGTTTACATCAAACAACGATACCCAAACCTCGACACAAAAAATGTAATACCTCTTCAAGTCACTAGACAACCAGACTTGAAAATCTGTGGTGTTTTTGCAGGAGCAATTGGCATGACCTTAGCTGTAAACGAGGATCCATGTGTTCAAGATTATTCAATAGATCCGCTGGAAATCCGTAAGCATTTCCTTTTCATCATTCAAAGTAGAGAATTAGGACGATTGCCCTTAAAAATGGATAATGTAATTGAGATAACTGATGATTGAAAAGATCTTAGATTGACATTGCTTTCAATTTAAGATTTACTTTTCGTAATTTTTCAGAGTACTACGTCATATATATTTAAAAATATGACGTTGTACAGCAGCGAGGGATTTTTACATCATTTTCAAAGTACAACGTCACAAATTCTTATGAATATGACGTTGTACAGCAGCGAGGGATTTTTTCTTTTATTTCAGAGTACAACGTCACAAATTCTTTTGAATATGACGTTGTACAGCAGCGAGGAATTTTTACATCATTTTTAAAGTACAACGTCACAAATTCCTATGAATATGACGTTGTACAGCAGCAAGGGATTTTTACATCATTTTCAAAGTACAACGTCACAAATTCTTATGAATATGACGTTGTACAGCAGCGAGGGAATTTTTTCTTTTATTTCAGAGTACAACGTCACAAATTCTAATGAATATGACGTTGTACAGCAGCGAGGGAATTTTTTCTTTTATTTCAGAGTACAACGTCACAAATTCTAATGAATATGACGTTGTACAGCAGCGAGGGATTTTTACATCATTTTCAAAGTACAACATCACAAATTCTTATGAATATGACGTTGTACAGCAGCGAGGGATTTTTACATCATTTTCAAAGTACAACGTCACAAATTCTTATGAATATGACGTTGTACAGCAGCGAGGGAATTTTTTCTTTTATTTCAGAGTACAACGTCACAAATTCTTATGAATATGACGTTGTACAACAGCGAGGGATTTTTACATCATTTTCAAAGTACAACGTCACAAATTCTTATGAATATGACGTTGTACAGCAGCGAGGGATTTTTACATCATTTTCAAAGTACAACGTCACAAATTCTTATGAATATGACGTTGTACAGCAGCGAGGGAATTTTTTCTTTTATTTCAGAGTACAACGTCACAAATTCTTATAAATATGACGTTGTACAGCAGCGAGGGATTTTTTTCTTTTATTTCAGAGTACAACGTCACAAATTCTTATGAATATGACGTTGTACGACAGCGAGGGATTTTTCAATAATCTATAATACATATATAACAAAGAAAATTTTATCTTTCTTCTAAAATTTGTAAGGAGAAATAGAATACAACAAAGCGGGCGGATGTGGGTGGTATTTGTTGTTATTCATATTTTAATCTTTTAATTTTAATTCATATTCACGTTATGTTTAGAGTACTACGTCATAAATGAGTGACGTTGTACAGCAGCGAGGGATTTTTACATCATTTTCAAAGTACAACGTCACTAATTCTTATGAATATGACGTTGGCGTGGGTGGTATTTGTTGTTATTTAGATTTTAACATTTTAATTTCAAAATCACGTTATGTATAGAGAAGTACGTCATGTAAGTGTGACATTGTACAGCAGCGAGGGATTTTTTTCTTTTATTTCAGAGTAGAAGGTCACAAATTCTTATGAATTTGAAGTTCTACAGCAGCAAGGGCCATTGTGTATTTGAAAAATTGACCTTAGCAACTACAACTTGTTTGCTGAAAAATCAATATTTTCCTAGGCTTGAAAGGCTTAAAAATGTAATAATTTATATGCGCTTACTTTATAAAAACAATACAAATTAAATAATTGTAACACTTTTACTATTACGTACACGGAGAAAAAAATCAAGCGAATATAGTAGCGACAGTAACTATACTACTTTCGTGTGTGCGCTTTCTACGATATTTGCAGGGATCTATACTCGTTTGGTATAGGACACTGCAAATTGGGTATTTTTTTACGAATATCGTAGAAAGCGCACGCGCGAAAGTAGTATAATTACTGTCTACTATTGGGATCTGACATGGGGGCGGGGCCTAAAGCAATATGGCGTAAATTGGGTAACACTTTTAGTGAATTTACATAGGAATAACATGGGATGCATGTTTAAAAATCGTTTTTAAAATCGTTTAAAAAATATTGCTTAATTTAATAAATGTATAAGTGAATTTTTTTAATACAAAATTACTATTTACATTCCTATTTACAAACATGAATAAAAATATAAAAGAAATCTTATTTTTATACAAATTATTTTCTCAAATCCAGCGATACTTGTGCAAGAAAAGTATTGTATTTTCCTTTATATTTCATGTAATTATATGAAAATTTATAAATGTATGTATTTCATTTTTCATTGTAAAAGTCTGTTAACAAGAAGTGAAAAAAAAATTTATTTATCCGTTTTTACAGTGATAAATTAACTTTCAAAATGTTCACATGCACGGGTAATATGAAAGATTATATAACCTCCAAATTTTAAAATCTTAAACTTACATGGCAAAATGTAATCACTTCTTTTGAAATGCAGAGAACATACTCTCATAGAAGGCTTTATACTGTTTATTTTTAAAGCATTTTTCCAGGCCTTTAATTGATCGACTTTTTCAAAATTATCGAACGTATTTTTCACATCCACTACTCGTTGTTTTGGTTTAGGAAATTTATGGAAAATTACGCTTAAATTTTTCGCTACAGTACTGCCACAGCCTCTCACAGAACACTTAATTCTGCAGGAAGATTTCTCACGCGGTAAAAATGTAGCTTCATTCATAATGATAAAATAATTAACAATGACAGCGGAACTACAATTGCAAGTGACACAAACAGTTATCCAAAACTAGTTACATTTTTCAACACCAGATGGCATGTGTACGAATGTCAGATCCCAATATTCGCTTGATTTTTTTCTCCGTGTATTTAAATTGTTCGTATCTATCTGGGTACAGAAATATTTTAAAATAATTCTTAAAATTTAATTTTCCTATTTCAAAAATTGAAAATTAAAAATTGTACTTTTTTATTATATACGTTTGAGAAAATTAATAAAAAAATTTTTGATTTATTAAAGTGAAAATTAATTTAAATTTTTCAAATTTCAAAAAATTTGTGATTTTTTTGAAACTGAAATTTTTTTCGAATTTTCATAAGAGAAAAAAAATTTTTGATTTTCTTTGAATGTAAAAATTTTGTTGAATTTTTCAAATTTCAAAAAGTTTGAATATTTTTCAGAAAAAATTTTTTTTGTTTTTTTTGGAAGGGAAAATTTTTTTGAAGTTTTCAAATTTAAAAAATTTTGAGATTTTGGAGAAAAAAAAATTTTTGATTTTCTTTGAATGTGAAAATTTTGTTCAATTTTTCAAATTTCAAAAAGTTTTAATATTTTTGAGAAAAAATTTTTTTTGATTTTTTTGAAAGTGAAAATTTTTTTGAATCTTTCAAATTTCGAAATTTTTAAATATTATCAAAAAAAAAATTTTATTTTTTTTAAAGTGAAATTTTTTTGAATTTTTCAAAATTTCAAAAATTAAAAGAAAATTTTTTGATTTTTTTTAAAGTGAAATTTTTTTTGAAGTTTTCAAATTTCAAAAATTTTGAGATTTTTGAGAAAAAAAAATTCTTGATTTTCTTTGAAAGTAGAAATTTTGTTCAATTTTTCAAATTTCAAAAAGTTTGAATATTTTTGAGAAAAAATTTTTTTTGATTTTTTTGAAAGTGAAAATTTTTTTGAATCTTTCAAATTTCGAAATTTTTAAATATTTTCAAAAAAAAAATTTTATTTTTTTTAAAGTGAAATTTTTTTGAATTTTTCAAAATTTCAAAAATTAAAAGAAAATTTTTTGATTTTTTTTAAAGTGAAATTTTTTTTGAAGTTTTCAAATTTCAAAAATTTTGAGATTTTTGAGAAAAAAAAATTCTTGATTTTCTTTGAAAGTAGAAATTTTGTTCAATTTTTCAAATTTCAAAAAGTTTGAATATTTTTGAGAAAAAATTTTTTTTTCATTTTTTTGGAAATGAAAATTTTTTTGAAGTTTTCAAATTTAAAAAATTTTGAGATTTTTGAGAAAAAAAAAATTTTTGATTTTCTTTGAAATTTTGTTCAATTTTTCAAATTTCAAAAAGTTTGAATATTTTTGAGAAAAATTTTTTTTTTTGACTTTTTTGAAAGTGAAAATTTTTTTGAATTTTTCAAATTTCAAAATATTTGAGCCGCCGGAAAGTAAAAGGGCGCATAAAATTTGTACGGCCGTTCGAGTTGGCCCCTGACGCTTGAAAAATCGATTTAAAAAAAAAAAATTTTTTTTATTACTACATTACTGGAAATTTTATTCCGCATCTTTTTTCTTCTATGAAAAAAATCTCTATCTTTTTCGGTTTTCGAGTAAATCGAAAAAAACTGGATTTTTAAAAAACACAAATTTAATTAAATTTTTCACTTCAACTCGCTCTAAAAAACAAAGTTATAAATATTTTTTGACAAAATTTACAGGAATTATAGTTTAAACTATTCTTAAAACGACAAACTTTGTAAGAATGTGATTTTTTTATTTCGAAAAAAGTTATGAATTTTTTTGTTTCACAGTGACAAATTTACGTTTCCAAATTTTCAAGGGCTTCGTTTATCTGAAAAATTTTCAGTCAGTGGAAACTTATCCCGAAAAAAATGTTCACTAGGGTCTTACAAACATTTTTGTAAAATATTTTTGCAATTGGAATAGCCGTTTACGAAATATTATTGAAAAACTATTTTTCGTCTACTTTCCGGCGGCTCATTTAAATATTTTCAAAAAAAAAATTTTATTTTTTTTAAATTGAAAATTTTTTGAATTTTTCAAAATTTCAAAAATAAAAAAAATTTTTTGAAATTTTTTTTAAGGTGAAAATTTTTTTGAAGTTTTCAAATTTCAAAAATTTTGAGATTTTTGAGAAAAAAAAATTTTTGATTTTCTTTGAAATTAGAAATTTTGTTGAATTTTTCAAATTTCAAAAGGTTTGAATATTTTTCAGAAAAGAAAACTTTTTTATTTTTTTTTCGAATTTTCATAAGTTTCAAAAATTTTGAGAATTTAGAGAAAAAAAATTTTTTGGGTTTTTTGAAATTAAAAAATTTTGAGTTTTTTCAGAAAAAAGATTTTTTTACATTTTTTGAATTTAAAATATTCAAAAAATTTTTAATATTACTACAGCATAAATAACAAAATTGTTACAAAATTTCTGTATTGTTTTTTTAAAAAGAAAAACATAAATTATACTATAAGTATTGCCTACAGCAAAAATATTTGAATTTTTTAATTACGAAATTTCAAATTTTATTTTTGAATGTATTTTGAAATTTACCGCCACAATTAGTGATGTGAACACACTTCTTCAAGCAGCCGCACGGACCCAATTGGCGGCGCTCGAATCAGTGCAGTAAGCAGTGGACTATACATTCACCGCACTCTACAGTTGATGCATGGAAATCGTCGCCCAGAGGATTAATCAAGAGAGAAGATTTTATTTATAAAATATTGTTTTTTATTGTTTTTATTCATTTTTTTTTTTAGAATTAAAATTTAATCTTTTTTTTATTATTTTTTATTAATTTCTATTTCATTTTCAAAAAAAATTCATCCTGGAGCACTTGACGACTCAATAACATGTCCTTAAATGACATTTTTTAATTTCTTTTACATTTTTTTAATATTGTTGTAATTAAATTGTCAATTTTAAAAATGACTTAAATTATATTTTCCAAATTTTTTATGCATCTAAAAACATTGTAAATTTATTTTTAATAATTTACTTACTTTATAATTTACTTTTAAAGATCATAAATTTGCACAATATTTATTGTAACATACTTTAATATACAGAGTGTCTACAACTAACTTGAAAAATATTCTCTGATATTTTTATGTTTTTCGAAAATTAAGAAATTTTTAAAGAATGCAAAAGATATATAACATTAAAATACATTTTTAAGGATATGTAAAAGTATGTGTGCAACACTATTTATATAGTAGATATGTTAATCGTTTAGGTAAATAAAAACATGTAATTCAAAACCAGACATGTATGATTTAATGGAAAAGTAAAAGTAACAATGAAAACAAAAAAGGAACAATAAAAACGAATTTAAAAAAACCAATTAGTTAATTAATTTTGTTTTTCATGAATAAGAAATATTAATTTATTTATTTAACATATTTACGAAACATAAGTGGTCCATAAATTACAGTTACATTAATATTAGAGCTGTGCAAATTTCAAAAATTCGATTCTCTCCATAAGAATTAACATGGACTCGGTTCGGTTCGAATTTCGAGTCCATGTAAAATTCGAGTTATTGCACACCTCTAATTAATATATATTGTATTCGGAAAATTAATTATTTTACTCCAATTAATTAAAGACAAAAGAAGAAATTAGAAATTATACCTAATCAATAAAAATAATTTTAAATCAAAATAATTTTTTGCCAAACGTATTTCAGGTTCCTCTAAATATTCTAGTATGTAAATAATATTAAAATTAAATTGTAAAAATTTTAGGTAGAGATATAAATATTTTTTGAATTCATAATAATAGTTTATTACACTTTTTGAAAACATAAAACATTATAAAACAGTTTGAAATTAAATGAAATGGAAAAAGATGAAATTAAAATTGAAATAAAAACGTAAAAATCGGATATTTTGAAAAAGCTCCTGTCACAACCCTGGCGGATTTGATTTACCTAAAATCGACCCAGCTGGGTCGATTCTAAGTCGAATCTAAGTCGAATTTAGGTAATTATCAAAAAAAAGCTTTAAATTGATGAAAATTTATAAAAATAGGAAAAGAACTAGGCGCAATTGCGCCTACATCTAGGGTTTCGTGGCGCTTTAAATTTTAATTAAAAAAAAAAAAATCAAAAATAAATAATTTAAAAATAAATAATAAAATTTATTTTATAAATTTACCTAAAACATTAGGTAAAATGTCCATTCAGTAAATGGAGATTTTAGATCTGTGGGGCCCCAAAATTTGAATTTGGGAGCTATGGTGCCCCAAAATTTGAATTTGGGATCTGTGGTGCCCCAAAATTCGAATTTGGAAGCTATGTATGCCCAAAATTCGAATTTGGGATCTGTGGGGCCCAAAAATTCGAATTTGGGATCTGTGGTGCCCCAAAATTCGAATTTGGAAGCTATGTTTGCCCAAAATTCGAATTTGGGATCTGTGGTGCCCCAAAAGTTTAATTTGGGATCTGTGCCCTAAAATTTGATTTTGGGAGCTGTGGTGCCCCAAAATATACTACGGACAGACGGACGCCAAAGTGAAACTATAAGGCTTTCGGCCATGGGCCACGAAACCCTAAAAATTAGTATTGTGAGGTTAAATGAACATTCATAGAGTTAATTTTTGTAAGAATTTTAATTATTAACGTGATAAATAATAAATAATTACTTGATATGTGCAAGTGGTATCTGAAGATTTTAACTCGTTGTCAGTTTTCATAATATTTTCAGAAATTAGTGTAAAATGTGTGAAAAAATAATTTATATTTAATAGAAATTGCAAATTTTATTAATTATTTTATTATTTATCGAGCACAGTTTAAAATAATTGCAATTTAATTAAAAAAAAAAGTTTTCTTAAAAGTGATAAGAACTCTACTATACCGACCACACACGGTAAAAGTAAAAGTGTGCGTTGGAGCTTCTTCATCTTGACACAAGATGTGTAGTAAATGTGAAAAGAAAAATGTGTACCAAAACAGCTGTCAAAAAATTCGAAACATCAGAAATGTCAACATAACCTGCTGGAGGACGTCAAATATAATAATTTCATTAACATTGTCGATGTTAAATTTAAATAATATTTATATACATAAGTATGGTATATATGAAGGTTAGTTCTTATATTTTACAGAAAGTCGTCGCCGGCTAAATTTTAAAACGCTGTGTCTATTTAGCCCGCTAACGGGAGGAATAGTGGCGATAGATTATTTAGCCCGCTAGCGGGAGAAATGCAAGATTTTGGATATTTAGTCCGCTTATTTTAAAAAATCACCAAAATGAGAACTATTTAGTTTGCAGTAAGTATATTTAAAATATTTTTTATTTTTCTTATTTATTTATTCTAGAATAATAAAATATATTTTATTATATAAAATGTATATTAAGTGCAATTAAAAATAAGGCAATCGTTTATTTGCTCCAAAATGAATTGTTTTGGTAGGCTTGTTTATATATTTAATTTAATTAATTATTTAATTAAAGTTGTGGTAAAGAAACAATTTTTTGTTCAAACCAAATTTATTGTAAGAAAACTGTTTAATTACAGGTATATTTATTTTCTAATAAATTATTAGAGAATAGTTTATGAAGGGTTGCAAATAAATAAATTTCTTTGATGGTAATTAGAATCCTTAATTTTTATTTTTTTCGTTGAATCAACGTTGGTAACTTCAGTTTTATAATACGTATATATAAAATATAAGAATTTTAATTGTACAGTCAAACCTGGATAAGTGACACCTGGATAAGTGAAAAACCTCTTTAAGCGACGGAAATCGCCAGGTCCCTTCATTTTCCCATGTAAAAACCTCTATAAATGAGAATTTGTAAGTGACCGATATTTTTTTCGGCCAGACCTCTATAAGTAAAAGATGCGCTTCTCGAACCTCTATAAGTGACAATTCTTTCATTTTATTTTCTTGGATTGACCTCTACAAGTGAAAGACGCATGTTTCGAACCTCTATAAGTGAAAATCGTTGATTTGTCAAAACCTCTATAAGTGAACGCAGCCATGCTTGAACCTCTATAAGTGCGAGAACCTCTATAAGTGATAGAGACCGCACTTCGACCTCTGTAAGTGAAAACCTGTATTAATGAAAAACCTCTATAAGTGATAAAAAATTGTTGGTCCCTTGGGATGTCACTTATCCAGGTTCGACTGTATTATTAAAAAAAAGTCGGTCCGATTTTATTTTCAATTAAAAAAAACATTTTTTTGAAAAAATATGTGAAAAGAATATAGAATTAAAAAAGGAAAAATAGAATCAAGAAAAAATGGAACAGCGAAACGAATAAAAAATTGATAAAAATTCCACTTTTTAAAAAAGAAGTTTTTTTTGAAAAAAACTTAATTAAAACAACTTCTTATAATGTTTGTTAAATTATTTATGTAATCTACACGTAAAAAATACGTGAAAATGAATAAATTTTTTTTGTAATATACACGTAAAAATACGTCAAATTGTATAAATTTGAATCACTTTAGATAAAAAATTTTTCATTTTTGGTGGATAAATACATTTTTTCATTAAAATTATCATTTTTTTAATATTAAACCATTTTTTTCGAAATTTTTTATTTTTCCTTGACAACGTTATGATAATCAATTCCAGTCAGGTTCGCTATATTTTTTTTGTAATGTACATGTAAAAATACATATGTGAATCAAATTTCAGCCCTCCAGATTAATTCGAGTGGCCGCTAGAGGGGGTACACAATTTCAAAAAAACTGATATTAATAGGGTTCCGAACCGAGTACGGAACCATAAAAATCAGATGATTTTTTTTCTTACTCAGAAACTTAATGGGAACAATTTTTGACTTTGAAAACAAATTTTCACTTAGAATTGTTAATGTTAGAAATTATTTAAACAACAAATTTCCTAAAATCGCTCCTTTGCTACGAGCGGGTAGTGACTCTGCGTATTAAATATGAATAAAAATAATCATATGAATTTTTTTACACAGGAACATCTTGGGAACAATTCCTGATTTCGAAAAATTTTTTTAATTAAGAATTGTTAATATTAGAAATTTTGTAATGGTTGAATTTCCTTAAATCGCTTTTCTGTTACGGGCGGGTGAGAGCGCTGCCTATTAAATATTAATAAAAAAATCAGTTGAATTTTTTTATACAGTCAGGAGTTGTTGCTGGCATGTTCCTTAGTAAGAAAAAAATCATCTGATTTTTTATTATTATTTAATTTTGCCAGCGTCTCCATCCGCCTGTAGCATGAAAAGCCAATTTAGGAAATTTGTCGTTTAAAAAATTTCTAACATTAACAACTGTTAATGAATATTTTTTTTTCAAAAAAAATTGTCAAAATAATTGTTCCCGGGATGTTCGTGTATAAGAAAAAAATTCATATGATTGTTTTTATTAATATTGAATAGCCAGATTCCTCATCTGCTCGTAGCAGAAAAGCGATTTTAGGAAATTTGCGAATTGCAATCTTTCGGTAAGCTTACCAAGCAATCTTGCGATAATCTTACAGTGCAATATTGCAGTAACCTTACAGTGCAATCTTTCGACAATTTTACCATGCAAGCTTGAGTTAGGTGGAACATTTGAAGTTTGCCGTGCAAGGTTGGCAATGTGTTGCGTGGCAAGCATGCCGCAAGGTTGCTGCAAGCTTACGTGCTGTCTGAGTAATAGTAATATTAATAGTAATTTTAGAAATTGATGCAAAACTCTAGTATATTTTAAACATCCTTTATCGCTGGGTCACTTCAGATGGCTCTCGGTAGCGCGAAGGTTAAAATGCAATCATTCCAATTCAGACATAAAAGTAAGTTTTTAATATAACTTAATAATTCTACATTTTTCTTATTAATTCATGATAATCACAAAAATTTGGTTATTTGGTGCAGCTATACTTTATAAATATGTAATTATGTTTTTAATATTTTAATTTTTTTATATTTTAATCATTAGTAAAAAATAAATTCATTACTTCTAAGCAACAACTGAGGCTCCGGATCTTAAAAGGGCACACGCGCGAATTATCGTGAAATAATTTGGCCCCTGGAGATAAAATTTTGAAACTATTCAAAATTAAATTTTTAATTATTCTTTTTTGTAGAGAATTTTATTGCGCATCTTTTTTCCAAAATAAATTTTTTTGTATAATTTACCGTTTTTATTTATTTACAAAAAACGTCATTTTTAAGAATCGAAATTTTTAATGCTTTTTTGTGTTCAACTCGCGATTACTTCGACAAATATGAATATTTTTTCACGAAATTTTAACACAATATTCTTCAAACTACTCTAAAAGTGAAAGCAAAGTTTAAAAATTTTATGTCCGTATGTTTAATTGATCCGGAACCTCAACTAATAATTCGTTTTACATTTAAAGAATTAGTATATATTTCCCACGTGGAAAGATTCCGCGGAAACTTCGCAGAATGATTCCACGGAAACTCCGCGGAGTCATTCCGCGGAATTTCCGGAGATTGTTCTTTTTACTATTTTTGAATAAAAAACTTGAAAAATCAATTTCTAAACCATATTAAAAAGTTTAAACAAGTCAAAAATAAAATATCAAGAGGTCACCAATTACCGACGGGTATCCAGGTCAATTTCTTCAAGGTAGTTCATCTCAAATAATAAAAATGATAAACCAATTCTTTTATGTCAATTTTTTTTCAGAATAACTTTGGAAATCAAAAACAACTTAATTTTTTAAAATAAACATAGAAAGTTCAAGAAAACAAAATTCTTTCAAGAACTTCACAGATTTCTCAGATATTACATGAACATTTCTAAATTAAAACTCTCTAATTAAGAAGCGTAAAATTTTTAATATAAATATTACACAAATTATACAAAGGAATATTCTTATAAATACTACATGAATAATAACATAAATAACATACACATACTTTAAATCCAACTTTTTAATATAATCATAATTAATAGTCTTAATTAGTCTTACACAAAAACATTAAAAAAATTTAATTTTGTTATAATTATTTGGTTTCTTAACAATCACGCTTTTTCGGTTATCGATTTAGGTTTAATTATCCGTTCACTTTTGGTCTCCGATTATCGATTTTTCGTTCATACAAAATCAATGAAAATTTTCGATTTCGTTACAATTATTTAGTTTATTAAAAATTGCGCTATTTCGATTGTTAATTTTTACTTTAAAATTGTTCTCTGAGGAAAACATTATTTTCTTTCCATATTATTTATTAAGATACATATATAATTTTCTACCTTCAAACATTTTGATACAATTTTGTCTAAAGTGACAATTTCTATAACGTAAGACTCTCGAACATGTTTTAAAGTTTCATTCAGATTGAATCCAATTTCTCTGTTTTTAATTTCGTGTTTGCTATCGTCGGTAACAATAAGTTTGCTTAATACTGCGTATGAAACTTTTTGAACTGTAATATAATATTTAACAGTACCAAAAGAAATTGATTCATTAATTTTATATTGTACGTAATAGTTTTTACGTTTTTTTTGACGAGAATATAATTTTGAAGTGTAAATTTCGTTATTTATTTTGCACCTAGAAAATATCGGAGTAGGAGCTTCCAATAACTGCTCGTTGGTAAGACCTGTCGCATGACTAATAGCCAGAAGTTCGCTATCTGTAATAGTATGTGCTATAGATGGTCCATGTGTGCAACATTCATAAACATTTAATGGTCTTTCAGGTTGCACAAGATAATTAATACAACGTTGGGCTTGGATTATTTTTATTGTATTTGATAATTCAACATCTATCTTATTAGAACCGTGTGTCATTTTGACCAATTCGCCATTTTGATCTTCAGACAAGAAAGCCGACCAAACCCAGAGCGGTCCATATTCTCGAACATTTTGTGCAAGATGTTTCAATTGGTGTAAATTGTAAGTGCATTTATTAAGACCGTACAATCGTTCCACGTCAATAATGAAAATGTGTAATAAACTGTCCGCGAGATCGATTTCTGCCGGAAGAATTTTCTCTTTTGATAAAAGTTGGATTGCTTTAACAAGCAGTAAAAAGTGATCAAAATATTCCGATTTCTTAAAACGATTTTTTAAAACTATCGGTCCGAAAGTACACAAGGAATGCTCTGAATTCGGAAGCCTTCCAATCTTTCAGCTTTAACAGCGATCTGGGATTTCGTGTCACGTCGTCCGGCGGTGATATTTTAACTAAAATTTCACTAATTTCATCTCTATTCTCTTTGGTCAAATAGAAATCTTCTGCATGGTTATTGGAATTACACCAGCAAGTCAAAAGTGCTAACATTTCACCAAGAAGCACTGAGTGCATATAATCATGGGGAAATCCCTTTGACCTATTGAAGTAAGGAATATTTGTGACAACCGATCTACCTTTAACGCCTCTAAAGTGTTTCAAGTTCTCGTATTTTTCAACTATTGCGGTTTGAATCTCCATTCTTTCAGAGGATCTTAAAGGAGGTTCTTCTGGAACTATTGGATAAATCCAATTCCAACCAGCTCCAGTTGGACAACTTTCTCCTTTTGCCTCGCAACTTGCACAACTGTACTCTCCATTGTAATAATTTATGTTTTGCACAGATGCTCGAGCAGGAGCATCCAAAATCGCAATAGGCGCAAGTACTTTACTTCTGATTTTACGCTGCAACTTTTGATTTAACCATTCAAATCCATTTACAAATAAATTATTTAGAGACAAAGGAAAAGGTTGGAGATATGAGTTCATGTCTGGTTTTTTTATGCCTTCGTTACGGTAAAAAATACCACACACAAATTGGAAACTCCTTCGAAAACGTGGCGGTATGTTTACAATTTGAGCGTATACAGGCCACATCTGACTGCGTCCACTTTTGGACATTTGTACACCATCAGTAAACCAAATCATGAAAAGATCATATTCTCCAGGAATGGCAATTGTTTTTAAACGACGATATTCAGAAGCAGATATCAAATCGGTCACCAATTCTGGATTTCTTCCTAAACAATCGGTTTTAAAGGAATCAATTAAACAATGAAGATCCCTCACTTCAAAAGCAATACGTAATTCTGTTTCAATATCAAATTCTAGAAAAAAACTGTCCAACTTTCTACTATTACATCGCAAACAAACTTGCACATTTACAGAATCTGACCATTCTCCTACATAGTTAAGGCAGTCTGCACAAATCCTGTGTTTAGTTGTAAAATTCGCCTGCACAGGAGGTAAAACTTTATCAATTAATTTTGTTAATTTATATTTTGTTTTTGGAAGTGAGTGGTCTTCAGGTAATAAATTATTTATTAAACTTAACATATCCCCTAAAGCTGTTTTCGTTAATCGGTTTGAAACATATATTTTTAAAATCTGATTTAAAGCATCACCTCCACAAATATTTGCGTTATCATAAATAGGGTTATTGAGCCAATCGTTTTCATTATTAGCAAATCTGTCATTATCGCTACTAACATTATCGTCGATATCGTTATTGTTGTTATCCCAATCGTCACTAATATCGCTATTATCGTTATTTCTTCTATCGTTATCGCTACTACTGTTATCGCCAGTATGGTTATTTTCGCTACTATTATCAATATCATTATCATTATGGTCGCTACCGTTATTGCTGTTATCATTATCGTCATTAATATCGCTATTATCGTTATTGATACTACCGTTATCGTCAGTATGGTTATTGTCACTAATATTATCAATATCATTATCTTCGTTATTAAACGTTAATACAGATGATTCAGGTGTCGATGAATATGGTTGACAAGTAGAAAAACGACGAAAGGGGCTAATTTGTTGCTCAGGAACATCATAATCAATTACATATTGATTAAAAGTTAACAGTGAGGAATTACTTGTAGAAGTTGATGGTACAACTATAGAAGATTCAGTCATGACATCATTTTCACCTTGAAATTGCGATGATAGGGACGATGTGCTTTCATTTTCGTTATTTGAGATCTAAAAGTAATAGGAATATATTTAAATGCACTTGGGAATATTGAGAAAAAATAGTATTTACTATTAATAGAGTGTTACCATATTTCTGCTTTTTCTTTTTTGTTTCCAATTAAACAGTTAGAATTTGCTTAATTTGATATTGGTTAGAACGACCATATTTATCTGCAAATATTTTTTAATGGTTAAACAAATTTTTTAACTTAAACAATAAGTCATTCTTTAAGCAGAATGACACCAAACCTCTTAAAAATTTGACTTTCAAAGTAAGATATAGAATACAAATTTTAGGTAGGATTATTTCTACGCTTTCGAAATTTAAAAATTACATAACACTTCTAATTTTTTCAAAGAATTTTCATCTTGTTATGACACATATGTATATAGTCTAATGCATTTAAATTAACAATAAAAAATTGCTGCCAAGTTTTACTACCTTCACGTGTATTTTCACATATGTTTATTTGTTATCGTTTCATGATTACTGTGCTTTCTCATAGATATTAAAATATTTATTTAAAAACAAAAAATTGACGTTTTATGAAATTTATAATTTTTCAAACGGCAATCACTTGATTATATTTTATATAAAAATATTCACGAAATAGATCATTAGATGCGTTCTAAAATTTTTTATAAGAGAGCTATAATATTTTAAGGGTATTATAAAGAGTTTAATTATGAATAAAAAAATTTCAATTTATAAAAGGCTTGTAATTGTATATAAAAGGACACTAGATTATTCACAAATAGATAAACTGATGGGTTTCTAAAAAATTTACAATTTAGCCATAATAGTATAAAGTTAATAAGAAAATTTTTAAATAAAAAAGTATGATTTTTTTAAATGTCAATAATGTATTCAAATTTTAAATACATGTTAATTATTTTTAAATATATTTATTAAAAAGGAATTTTAAAAGATATGGCCAAAAATCGCACTCGCAAAATTTCTCCAATATAATATTTTCTTTATGAGGAAGCAATTATTTAATTTGTCACATTTATGATTTTAAATTATGTTAAAAATTACAATTTTTATGCATGAAGAGGTATACTATATTAATTATTAATAATTAAAAAGTCTAATTTTTAAAACATAAAAAATATTCCAAAAGAGAATGAACTTACGAATGCAGCAGTAGAGAAGTTATATTTCATAAATTCAAACACGAACGAGAACATCAAAAAGAGACAGCGTGAATTCTTCTCATTTATTTGTTTGCAGTCCCTTGTGTCATGTGACAAGTCAATCTCATTACCAGCAAAGAGTTTAACTAAATATATAAAATATAAAAAATGTAATTTTTATATTTAGACAATCATTGAAATTAATCTGCTCTTTACCTCCGAAGTTTTTGTTAGGTTACTAAGGTAACAAACGAATATTTATGAATGCGACATATTTTCTTATATTTGTAAACTACAAAAATTGTCATTTTTCAAAAAAAATTTCTTGCGTCTGTTACATTAGTACATCGGTGGAATTTGCCTAAGTTGAAAGCAGATTTTATGTATTTTAAATACATTTAATAATTTTTTTGTTTTTTAATAAAGGCAATTTACATAAACAATTGCAAGCAAGAGAATAAGTCTAAAATGGCAACGCTCGAAGAAAAGCGTTGTTGTCAAATTTTTCCCATGCGTTGCTCTATCTATTTTAGACTTATCCTGTAATATTTAATATATTAAATGGTTTTTTTCTTATCTTCAAATCATCTCCGTAATAAAAATGTTATGTCCTTTACAACTTTAAACGACACACGAAAAACTTTATTAAACAACTAAAATTCACTTTGTGTTTTGCACATTTCCGTTTCCAACACGTGTAAATCACGAAGCTAACCCACCGGTTGAGCTAACCATACCACGAAACAAAACAGGTGTCTAGGTCTGTTTGTTATGTTCAGTGCTGCCAACTGAAATGACACAATTCTGGATTTTCTTGTCCGAGAAGCAATTTGTTCAGGGTACGGTCACAGCTCAGCTATCTAAGTAGGGTCGTCATAGCAACGTATAAGAGTGAGAGAAATAAAAAATATTCCTATTTCTCTCACTCTTATCTTAGATAGCTGAGCTGTGACCGTACCCTCATTTTTATCTAGTCCCTTTAATAATTTCACTTGCAAAAGTACTATTTGGCCTTTTTCAATTTAGATTTATTATGAAAACGATATATTTTCTTTTGAAAAGATGGACTATGAAAAAGGCAATTCCTTTTAAATTCTTAATGCTATAGAGGTTCTACACACATGTGATAACACCTTAAGTTAAAAACCTCTACCTAACCTAAACTAAAAACCACCTGTCAAAAGCAAACAAAAATAAACATTGATATAAACCAGTATAAACTAAATCTGTTTATTAAATTTGAATTAACTATTCAAGTATAATGACTAAACACAATCGTTGGTGTTTATTACAATGTTTCACTAAAGATGCTGAATTTTATATAGTGAGAAAAAACAGTTTACTAGTGACCGATGAAGCAGAAATAAAAATCGGGGCAAAAATTCAGTTTCCGTATCCTGAAGACAAAACAAATTCAAAAATTAAAATTGGAAAAATCATTATGGAATCGGGTAAGTAGTTTAGATATTTTGAAACCTACATATATATATAAAAAATATATGTATACTTTCAAATTTTGAATTTCTTTAACTATTCATTTGCTTTAAAAATTATGTCTCTAGCACTGCATTATATTTGCAAAAATTTTTGGTTTTTGAAAAAAATCTAAAATATAGTTCTTTAATTATATTAGTATTTTATAATTGAATTCAATAATAAAGTAATTGACAAAATATCTTTTTAAAGGTCGTCTCTCAAATATACAAATTATACATTTTTTTAATAACTTATTTGTAAAAAAATGCAGTTATTAAAACAACTTTTAACTTATTCAATTGTTAACAATTCAATATTAATTTAAAAGTGTCCTAGCTGTTTCCTAAACTTCACTTTAAAAATTGAAAATATAAAATTTGATTATTAACGTTTAATTAATATCGACCGAGTGATAAAATCATTTTACTTTAAAAATTTTACTTTCTTTTGAGGTTAATATATATTATTTTTCTTCAAATTATTGTTTGTTTATTATATTTAATCATGTTAGGTAATGAAAGAGATAATAATAAATAAATACTAATAATATATTTTATTCTCTCAAAATTTTTCTCACTATGTTTAAATATAATATAATGCAATATATTATATATAATGCACTGATTTTTATAAATAATAAATTTTTAGAATCGCAGAAAATAGTACAGAATGAAATGAAAAAGATGAAAATAGAAATGGAAGAGAACGGAATCACGATAGAAGATATAATGAAAGAAGAAAAGGAACAGTATGAAGAAAAACGACAAGAATATCGCTCAAGAGCAAGACAAGATAATATTGATATGGCAAAATTGCTACTACAAGAGTTAGACGAAAGAACTAAACGTGAAGCTAATTTACAGAATAGTATTGTTGAAGCGTTAAATTTAACAGAAGAAACGAATGCTTCAGTTTTGAACATTGAAAGTTTATTTTACGATTTAAACAAAATTTAAACAAAATGTGTTTTAAAAAAAAAATTTCGGCGTTTCTTATTTTCTTATTTTTGAATGTCACATAATGTAAGTTCAAATATGAAAATTAAACAAAATCTGTATACTTAGTTTATTTGTTGAAACAGGAGATACATTTGTATCTCCTGTACATATGTATCCATTTCATAATAAATAATTAAATGAAACAAAAAATAAAATGACCTGAGAAATTGAATTTCACACATTTTTCGTTATTATCATATGAAATTAGCTGCTAACTTTTATTTGTTACGTTTGCATTTTAAAACAAAATAGGAACGAAAATATAAAAGCGATGTCATTTTCATCTAATTTGCTGCTAGTCAAATCGTGAAATTTATTCAATTTAAAAATTAAACTTTTTTTATTGAAAAATGGATCAAGAATTACTTCTTATTGAGGGCGATGGTTGTTTCACAATTATAAATAAAATGTCAGTCATTTTCGATTCAAGTATTCCGGAACTGAAACGTGGGATAACCATCAAGTATCTTTGGCCAGAATTTTCTGCAGTGCAAAAACGTTACACGGGAACCATAATTGGCATGTCAAGTATGTTTATGCTTTTATATGAATGCTATAATTTTTTTTATTATTTATTCTCTTAGCAACCTAACTTTTAATTATTATTTTCATTATATCATAATTATTATTATTTTATTGAAATTAAAATTTTCTAATTTCAAATTCAAAAATGAGATAGCGAAAAATTTCTATCTTTAGATAAAAGATTTTAGGAAATTTCAATGGATTGGAAATTTACTGAATCCTTTTCGTCTTTACCATATAATAATAAAATCATTAAATTATAATTCAAATGGATATTTTAATTTAAAAGTAACTACATAATTTTTTTACGATTTTATTTGAATATTGTACATGAAAAATGTAATTTTTATTCCTTAGTTTTACTATAAATAAAATGATTAATGACGCAAACATAAATAATTAAACATTTTTAAAACACATTATACAGCAACAGTTATTTTAAAAATCCTGAAAGGGTTAACAATTTTTTTAATATTAATTTTTATATTAAAATTTTTTTATTAATTTTTAAGAATTCAAAATTAATTTTAAAAATTGTAATATGCTTAAAAATTTATTTACAGACAGCGAGAAAGAATTGCTAACACTGCAAAATCAAAAATTAAAGGAAGCTGGAAAAAGAAGTCAGGCAAAGAAACGAAAACTTCAATGCGACTCTTTTTCTGAAAGTGAGGTATTATTATTATAAATATAATAAAATAGTTTATTTATTTATTTGCATTTTAACGAATATTTTAAAATTTATTGCCTTTCCTAATTAATTTTACAGGATCAATCAAATTTCGATGAATCAAGTTCAAATGTAATTTTTGACAAAATTCAAGAGGCATTGCAACTTAACAAACAGTTAACTAAGATTTTAGAGGATTTAAAAAAAGTAGGTTTAAAATTTATGAAAATATTAATACAATGTTTAAAAGTTAGAAATATTAAAATAAAGATAATCCAAAAATTAAAAAAACAAAAATTATGAAAAGGAGTATGAACTTTAATAAATTATAAAAATTTTATTAATTTAAAATCACTTTTTAAGTAGTAGCAATGTGTTATTTCATAATTTGCAAACGAAATTAATTATTAAAATAATTTGTATATTATTTTATTATTCATTCAAAATATCATTTTAAAAGATATTTTAAATATAATAGATTTGCAATAAAAAAATTGAAACACGAGCAATTCCATACGTGAACTGATCCAATCAAAACAATTAGATATTAAGGAACTTTCCTTTGATCAAATTAAGAATTAACATAATTTCTACAAAAATTAGGCGATTGTAACTTTCATATAGTACATTTTAAAGCATTTATTGTGTTCTTTTCAATTACAAAACTCTTTTTTTAAAATATTATTTAACCCCTGTTTTTTCTAAAATAAACTTTATTTTTCAATTTTTACAAAGAACTACCTGTTTTTTTCTTTTTTTATCTTTTTTATTGGAAAGCTGACATTTTTTCCAATCAATTATGTAAAGTTAAAAAATGGGACAACAATGGGTTTTCAATTAAATAAACAAAAAGTTTTTGAAAAGTTGGTTTTTTTATTTTCTTGATTGTAATCCCATTTTTAAAATTAACATAATTTGTTGGAAAAAATCTCATCTTTTCAATGAAAGTGATAAAAAATTAAAAAAAGAGGGAGTTTTTGTAAAAATTGAAAAATAAAGTTTATTTTTGAAGAAAGAGTAGTTAAAAATTTTTTCATAAAAAAGGAGTTTTTGTATTGGAAAGTACGCAAAAAATCGTATAAAATTCACTAGATAAAAATTAAAATCTGGCAAGTTTTGTCGAAATTATACAGATTTGAAATTAGTATAATCTCGCTTAAAACGGAATAACTAAATTCCTCATAAATTAAACAATTAATTTTTTATAAAATTAATATTTTAGGATTTAATTCAACGATACCAATTACTCAATTTACATAAAATTTCACTTGTAAATCTTTTTTCTTTCTGCGACAGTATTATCAACATTTTCCTTTTGTTGCTCTTCCTGACTATAAATAAAACTAAACTTTTCTAAAAAGAAAATGTAGAAATTTCATATTTTTTTAGCTCGCTTTTTCTGTTGACCGAAGCCAAGGTAAAAATTTACGCTTCTCATCAATTTCGAGTGCAATTAAAGATAACACACCATTATTGTCAAATTTAAATAATGCAGTAACTGAGCACCAGGCATCTACATCTTTCAATTCGCTTTTGGAAAATCCACATTCCTCAATAATTTCAAAATCCATAAAAGAAAAAGCAGTTACTAAGCCTCTCGCATCTACTGCTTTCAATTCGATTTTGGAAAATTATAGCGAAGACTATGAGGAAAGTGAAGGTGAACAACATCTTGAAAAAGAAAACATCACTGGTCCTAAACTCATGGAAACAGAGGGTGTTGTTGAAGAGAACAATATGTTCATATTTACGAAAAGTACTGCCGGCGATAAGGTAAATGCTTTATATCTATTTAGTTTACATCCATTATCATGTCTTTAAAGATTCTATACAAATTCACATAAATTTGTATGAATCAATAAATATAATAATAGATATAAATATAAATAAATAATATATAATAAAATAATAACCATCCAAGTAGCACGTAATATTAAAGTAATATTTCTCCAAGTTTAAATATCCCCCCGATGGTAATATAACGGTAAAATTCAGTGAGATTACACGGTAATGTTACTGCACTGTTACTGGAATATTACGCGGTAATCTATAGTGAATAAAAATTGCAGCAAAATCCATATCTAATGATTAAAGAAGAAAAGTTTTCCTTTTTTCCTGATTACATTGACACTTTATTAAATTTCTTTGACAATCGTATTATATTACAGCAATGTTCCCAAAATATTACTGTAATATTATAGTAACATTACCGCGTAATATTTCTGTAATGTTCCTGTAGTCTTATGATAACATCGATTTTAATATTACAACCGTGGGAACATTTTAATATTGCAGTAATATTACTTGGTAATATTTGTGTAATATTACGTGCTACTTGGGCAATGAATAAAAATAAATATAATAAGTAGATTAAAAAATATAACGAATAAAATTTAATGTAAACTAATTTTTATTTTTAGGCTGTTGAATTGATCTCAGAGAGCGATGTATATATCGATAAAACCGTTTTGAAAGACTGCAAACGCAAAGCAACATCGCATAATGCATTAGCGCGAATGCTAATGTCCAACATTTTTACTGCAGAAGCACTTCTTCAATATAATTTGGAAACAAAAAAGAACAAGGAAGGACTTCCAAGTTCTGTCATTGACGTGATTTTAAGTAATTAAAATTTCAATCTTATTGCAGGGAGGCGAGAGACCAGGAAAATTGAGAACAGTCAGACAATTTTTATAGTCAGAAAAAAATCAGGGAAAAAAACGATGGCTCCGAACGACACTATCTCTACTCTAGCAAGGTCCTGTATTTTGTAGTAACTCTGAAGCGCTTTTGTATTTTGTGGCAACAGCGCAGTCGACGATTCGACTCTTTGCGATTCGTTGCCTTCTCTCAAATTAAATTTTTTCTTTAAAATTTTATGACACTTTTCTCTCAATTTTTCTGTCACTTTTTTAAAAATTTCTACCATTCATATTATTTTGTCGATTCTTTTAAAAAAATAATTTAATTAATTTTAATTATTAAAAAAAATTATAATTTTTTCCCCATTCCTTCATTCTCTTTTTTCGGTAGGACTAGATATGATTTTCTACAGAAATAATACAAAATATAGAAGCGCGCCAGAGTTACTATAAAATTCAGGAGCTAGCTAGAGTTGAAATAGTGTCGTTCGGAGACATAGAGATGTAAAATTATGTTTAAAGTTAGAGAATGTTTATTTACTGCGTGGATCTTAATTACTTTTATTCCAAAAGTGCTATCAACTTTTGCTTATTTTTTATTTCCTTTTCTCGGATGGTTTCTGATAATTTTAAACCTAAAATAAAAAAATGGTCGAGGTAATGTTAGGGAATTTTCTCGACAATATTTGCTCGCCATCTTGACTACTCTTAATCTTAAAACTTACTATTATTAAATAAGTTGTGTAAAACAATAGAATTAATATTGGAAAATTTTTTTTAACAGAATATTGTATCAATGTAGCAAGGAAGCAGTGTTGCCAATTACATGGAAATTTCCCGGAATACGGGAAATTTTGACAGCATTGGGAAATTTTACGGGAAATGAATAAATTACGGGAAATACTCTAATAATGCACAAATTCAATAGATTTTTAACTATAACTCAAGTTTTATAACAGAATAAATTTTAAAAAAGTTTTAATGATTTATAAAACGATAATTAATTCAAAAATTAAAAATAAAATACAGAAAAACTCAATATAAATAGTAACAATAGCAATACAAATAATAATAATCTTTTATCAGAGCTTATATATTATATTATAATTCTAATAAATTACAATTTTATATGGTGGGAAATTTCATGGAAATTTAAGAAATTTTTCCGGGAAAAATCGGGAATTGTATACTAGACTGACGGGAAGTTGAGGGCGCTCACTCTGGCAACACTGCAAGGAAGAATGGATGGAGGCCGAACAATGATCGGGCAGTAATTGATAGTCTTCGCTCTAAATTAAAAGAAATAAAAGTAAAACATGCCCATAAAACGCAACCGAAAAAGTAAAAAAAGTTATTCAGTTTAATTATTTAATTAATATTAATGTTCATTTGATGGTACAATTTGTTCAAAAATTAAAAAATTAATAAAACTTATTGTAGGCTATATAGAGTTGTTGATTCAAATTAACCTAAATACTTGTTTGAGTTTTATTTTTACTATTTGAGTTGAAATTACCTGCAGAAATTTATCTGGATAGACCAATTGTAACCTCCTAGTTTATTATTTTTACTATTTGAGGGGAACTTTGCTCAAAACATTCACCTGGATATCTGATAGACAAATTGTGACCTGGTTTATCATTTTTCATATTTGAAGTGTACATCCCGGAAAAAGTTGACCTAGATTTACCTGGACAGCAGGTAGATAATTGTCGACCTGATGTTTTATTTTTGTCATGTTTAAATTCTTCAACATCGTTTGGAAAATAATTTTATGTTTTTCATATAAAAATAATGAAGAAAAAAATTTGCGGAAATTCAGCGGAGCCACTCCGCGGAATTACTTTGCGGAAACTCCGCGGAATGATTCCGCGGAGTTTCCGCGGAACCTTTCCACGTGGGTTCTCTTATATAATTTCTAATTGCCAAAAAAGAGATAGTTTTCTGCATCTTGTCTTTTTTAAATTCTAACTTCATAACAAGTAATAAAAATTTAAACTTCATTCTTTTTAATTTCTTCTTTAAATATATCATACAGATTTATTTCTGAAAATTTCATTTTTTAAAAATATGCCGCAACGACTTTTATGAAATACAATGCATATAATACAGAGTTCATCAAAACAAGAAAGATAAATTTATTTTGCCAAAACGGATAAAATCAATGTGTTTTAGAAAAAGGTCGAATAAGGAGAAGAATAAATTATTTTAACAATTAAAGAAAAAATTGAATTCTGTGCAAGCCGATAAAATTGAAAGGTGATTATATTATTTTGCGTGTCAATAACAATAACTACGATAATGACAGTATATATGGAGTGATATTTATTATAAAACTTAATAGCTACTACTAATTTTATTCAATTTTCTTGTAGATATAACCAATTTTATGAAAATTTATTTTTTCATAGCTCCTGTCAAGTTTTTCAATTATTGCTTAGATAGTTATTTTCTAGAGGTTTTTAATTGTTTAACAATAAGACATTTTTTTAATATTTGGGATTTAATAATCACTAAAAAATTAACTGTTTTATTGAGACTCAATCTTCTTTGTGCATTTTCATTTAAAAAATGACAATCATAACGCGTCACGAATATAAATTGATTTTGAGAGTTACAGTAATATATAAATTTTCTAAATTATTTAAATCTTCAGATTCTCGTTCTTTTTATTTAGGTTCCAACACTTGAACTATACCGATGGTACAAATTGTCACATCTCGTATGTTTGTGCTACTATATCTTCCGTTAATGCTTAGCTAGAGGACTACAATTTTCTGACTTACTTTTTTGTTGAGTTTAATTAGTATACCAAATTTCAGATTTTTATCATTATCAGAACCTGAGATTTGAAATGTCATACCTAGAAATACTGACAAGAAATTTTGTTCAATGGTTATTAATATTGTTAAAAACAATTATTATTCCAAAATTAAAAAATAATCATTACGAACAGTTATTACAAAGTATAAACAATGAACGCGCTTATCAAAAAATAGATTTTGTCAAAATCTCAGTTGAACTTTTTTTTCGATATACATAATTTATTGTTGAAGGATTTTTTATTATTTTAAAACCTACTGGAAGTTTGCAATTTGTCGTAATAGTTTTCTATATTGCTGTAAAGTTAACATAAAAAAGGCCGTTTTTTATCATTTAAACGTATTTTTTAGTGAAAAATTAAAATGCTAGAGTATTTCCGACATTGGATTCAAAATATACTTGAAGAAACCTATGAATAGTTGTAGATATGCAGGATCTTTTGTAGTTCTAGTGTTAATAAAAGCAACAACAAAAATCTTTGAAAATAAATTATTTTATTAACAATGAATTATTCATTTTTTATTTTAAAAATCTAAGTTCCTTTCTTTATTGTCCATCGTAGTCCAATTTTTCCTTCACATTCATCCAATCTGCAATGAAAGTCCATCAAGTAGCATAAAATGGGACATTTATTTTTGCTTATTTTTGTCTAATTGGATTATATAACGTTATTATGTTATTCAGTCATTTATTATGTCATCAATTTAAATATATCCAGTTATTATGAAATCTTCTTGTACTGCATCTATAAATATATTTTTAGGAATACACATTAGTAATTCACATTAACAAATATAAAAATTAAATTTACATTTGTTGTTGGGTAATTTCATTACCAACTATTGAATTTTTATATTATTATATACATTGAACAAACTGTATGATGAATGCAATAAATGTTTGCGCAAATAATTTTATAATTTTTTTATGATGGAGAAAAATTAAGATTAAATTAACTTAAAAATGATAAAATAATGAAAATGTGTGAAATAAATATAAAAATTTTAGATATTTACCTAAGTTATTAATCAGTTTCCCACACATTACATAGTGAAACAGCTGCAATTCCTTCGTCACTGGGAATTATGAAACCTGGACTTATAATTGCGTTGTAAGAGATAAAATGCCTTACTTGAATGTCAGTAACGCGTTGCATATGAGGAGTTCTGAATGCACGTTCTATGCTATGCAAAAATGTCCCAATAAATCCAGCTATTAACTGCCCACCGTATCTGTATGATAGAAATCTTTCAATTACAAAAAATCTTGAGCCCTGACAGAATGCAATATGATTGCAAAATTTCCTTCTGACATTGTCTCGAACTCTGTATTCTGTTCCATTAATGATTGCTCTCCTATATAATCGAATATATCTTCCTGGATGAATTACATTGCCTGCTGCTGTAATAAGATCTACTTCATATGGTTGCGGATAACGAGCCTCTTGTCTTCCAAGACCATGAAAATAATGTCCTTCCGGCATGCCTTCTATTTGATAATTGCTAATTTTAAGAAGACGATAAGCTTCTTGTCTTGCTTCAGCAGTAATTGGTATTTGTGCTGCTGCAACTACAATAAATTTTTTTAAAAAGAATCTAGTAACTATTTGACTTCCTCTGGCATGCGGACTTGTCACAAACTGTAAAATTCTTCTATTCAAAGACTCAAATGGAAGAGCTGAGTACACCCACAAAGGACCCCAGTTGCGTACGGAATGAACGAGGTGATATAAAAGATGCACATTAAACAGCATGTTGATAAGTCCATACAGTCTTTCGTATCCCTGCACAAACTGTTTGATGCAATCATCTGCTCTGCCTAATTGTGCTTGTTGTATAGAGCAGTTATTCAAAATGTAGACCGCTTCACATAGTAGTACTAAATGATTAAAATAAAGCGGAGGCAAAATTCCATCAAGACATGGAAGCGCGTAATAAAGAAGCCAATTACGCCATTCTGATATTTTCCACATTTTATAGAGTTGTATACTGCGAGGCTGTCTAGAATTTCTTGTAGGTGGTTTTATGCTCAATAACCTTCTGTCGATAACTGTGATTTGTTGTGGTCGTCCAATGTACCAATTTTCTTCGGCATCAGTTAAAAATCTTTCAACTAATCTCTTTGCTACTCCTAAAAACGGATTGTGAGCAGGATCAACAACGACACCATTAACGAGGTTAAATTGCGGTAAGGTTGCTAAAGATGAAACGCCTTTAACTCCTTGGACTATTATTCGTTCTCTGTGAGCAGCCAATCCGTCAAGTCTTATTGATCGATCTGTGCGCATTTCATGTTCTCCTGCAGGATATATCCATGTATTATTTTCCATTTGTCCAGGAGCAAGACAATGTGGGCAACCATTTTCACCATTGAATTGTTTCATCCTTAAGACGTCAGGTTTTGCCACGGAGTCTGCTGTGAATATAACTACAATAAATCTACTGATCACCTCATTCTCTCCATCGGGTCTCCAGGGGATTCCATTGCGATGTAAACCTCTTATTTCATTAACTACAGGTTGCATAATAGTATTCATATTAGGATGTTCGTTTGCAACCCACAGACCACCTAATAACAAATGTTTTTTTCGGGAATGGGGTGAAAGTTCATTTAACTGGAAAATTATTGGATATGTCGTAGCGCGAGATGATCGAGTAAGTTTTAAGCCGTCGGTCCATAATGTCAAAGAATAGTTATAAGGATTAGAAAGAAATCCTCCATTACGTTGAAGTTGCTGGTACATCTGTCCATCATAAATATCCTCCATTGCATTCCCATCTAACCTAACTCTATTATCTCTGTAGCGTAATTTTTCCGCGATGTTTGGAATTTTTAATAAGTCCATTAGTTGAGGACGCAAAAGCACTTGTATAAAAATTGCTACAAAGGACTTATCCTGACCTGGACGGCATCTACCGCAAGTACATCTTCTTTGTATTTGACGACCAATTCCAATTTCGTCTTTGCATTTTGAGCAAAAGAACCGATATGTTAAATTTTCCCCTGTTCGACCAAGTACATTCCATAAGGCGTTTTTAGTTGTCGGTATATTAATAAACCGAAATGATTTTTTTAGCCATCTGAAATTGTCCATTAAGCGTTCGTAAGTGTCATTGTGTCGCACTGCCTGTGCTGATGCTACTATAAAATGGTCAATGGCTGCTAACTGTTCTGCACTTTGTAATGGGACGCGCATACCAATAGTATTAATACCCCTAAATAATGTCTCTGTTGCATTTTCTCTTGGTTCATTGTTTCTAACGTGGATTTCTTCGACTTGTCTTCCAGCTGGCATGTTAACATCATTATTGATTTGTCCATCTTGCCTATCTGCGTCTTGCACATTTCGATCGATGTCCATATCTTCATCTTCTTCCTCAGATAAATCTTCATCATCCCCTAAAACTTCTTCACCGTCAAACTCGTCATCAGAACCATACTCTGAAGAATCCCGCTCGCTATTAGAGTCTGAACTAGCATCTTCCTCAATATCTGCCATTTTGACTTTCTATTATGCTGCTTACTGTAAAATAATTTAAAAGCAATTAAATTTCTATTATATAACCTACTATTTTATGTACTTTTTTCTTAAATTTCATAAAATTTTATTCTTTAAGATTGTTTGATAAAAAGAGATTCAAAAAAATTGTTTAAAAAACGTAAGCAATCGCGAAGTATTGTATTATAATTGTTCAAAAATTGGCTTTTACTATTTCCACTGAATTTTCAAATTTTGAGGTGCCCTGAATCAAAAAACATTCTCCGTCAATTGTGTGTGTCCGGTGTCTGTTAGTCTGTCTGGCCGTAGAAAAACTGTTGTTGACACGATAACCTTTGTAAAACTAAGCGAATCAAATTGCAATTTGATATACTCAAAATTGGCATTGACACTTTAATAGCCGAGTTTTTTGTCGTTATTTGAGAGTCAGGATGTATATTAGATTTAATTATTTTAGTATTCAATATAAATAAAAAAAAGTTTTAACACGTTTCACCCCTTAAAACCACCCCTACGTTCAATACTACCCCGAAATATTAATAATTCATCTAAAGGATTAATGAAATTTTTTTCAGCTCTTACATACTTTATAATTATTTCCAAATATTTCCTGTTTGTTTTTAAATTTCAGATGATAATCAACAACCCCTTGAAAAACATCCTTAATGTAAAAAACCACCCTTTTTATTGTAAAAAATTTTGTAAATAATTAAAAACAGATTGTGAATGTATGTGTAGATGTGAATTATAAAAAAGTATTTCTTAGCTACATAGATCACAGTAAACAGAAAATCGTATTTTAAGATCAGTCTTAAATTCAGCACTGTTAGTCATAATGTAATTGGTATGGAAAATCCATTGCGTAAATTGAGCATGGTTGTCTTAAAAATGTTGCATCTTAAAATAAGACCTCTATCCTGCCTTAAAATAAGACTTTCTTTTTACTGTGACGTGAATAATAATGGTAAACACCCCCTTGAAACCCACCCTTACTTCATAACTATTTTTAGATATTGAAATTTGTTTTGAAAAAAATGTGATTGATTTTGTACGTTTCAAAATTATGAAAAAAAATTTTCATGAATTTTTGCTGTCTATAAATGCAATAAAACAAATTTGAAAGGTCTGTTTTTTGAAGGTTTTTCATGCTCTTTCCAATGGTGAATGTTTTTTTTAATTTTTTAATTTTGACCTTGATTCTCTATAATGAAACAAATTTGCTATTTTCACTAAAATCGATGCGTTTTTTTTTAAATAAATAATTGCAAATAAAAGGTAAGGTTTTTTTCTGTTCTGTAGGGGAGAGTGGGGAGTTGTGCCTCGTAGGGAGTCGTGCTCCACCTTAATATTTTTAATATGGGAATAAATATGACAAATTTCAATTATTTTCATATTCTTTTTTCGTTAAAAACTAACTTCTTAATTGGTACTCGTTATTTTTGGAAGCATTTTTCCTGTCATTCCTGAGAGTGAGTTTAAATTTGTTTCTAAAAGTTTTTTTTGACTCTTTATGTTTAGTTTATTTTATTTCGCATTATTTATGAATGCAAATGAAATGAAATGAGACTTTTTACATCTGTATTCATTGAAAATGCAATTAATTACCTAGTTTAATTCAATTATTTTTAAAATAATTTTATTTCATCTAAATTATCTAAAATTAATCTTTTATTATCTTATCTATTAATTTCTTTTATGTAACTTATCTTATTTTTCACGTTTTATAATTTAAATGAAGAATATTCTAAAAGATGTGTCTTTTTCTTCAATTTTCAACGATTGAGCACAACTCCCCACTGATTTTGGAAAGTCATAAAACCAGTATTTTCGAAAAACAAGCAAAATTTCTATTTCCGTCTTGAATTTTAATTCATTCATCATGACAAAAGTTGTATTTTTACGTGTACTAAAAGTTCTATATAATAGAATAATAAAAAAATTATATAATAGTATATTTTATGTCCGCGCACGTCAGTGTAAACAGCTACCGCTGAATGAATTTTAAAAAATTCGTTCGCCATATTAGATCCGCCATTATGAATTTTGAAAAAGTGACACTGGATTCGTAATCGGCGACCCCAAAAACCCTCTGAGTAAGAAATTTCAGGCAAATCTGATCAATTTAAAAAATTTTGGTTCAATGGGGTAGTATTTTATATTTTTTACGCTTGTGAAGAATTTTTCTTACTTATTTTGTTTACAATTCTCACAATATTTTTAAACATGTGTAATAGTTGAGACTAAAAAATAAATTTTTCATGGAATTTATACTGCTTTTTTAAATTTTGTGATTTTTCGACTTTTTTTAAGGGGTGTATTTCAAAAGGGGTAGTTTTTTCAAAAACGTTATGCATATGTATTTGTTCTTCTTGATGGGCCCTTCAAAATGGGACGAAAGCGAAGTTAATACGTTAAGATTGAAGAATGTTATGATTTTTTGAAGTGGGACATATATGTCCAACTTTCCATTAAAGGGTTAAAATGCCAAAAGCTGAAAAAATTTATTTTTAAAAAAAATTTTTACAACACAGTTTTTTCTGTATTGATAAAGGCAAACACTTTTTTTTCTAAAATTTTTCAATTCAAGTTAAATTTAAGGGGGGAAACTCGTGTAAAACAATTTTTTTACAATTTTTTTGTTGCTTTAAAAATTAGTTTATTATCTATAGAATATGATCCTACATGACTAATCTATAATTAGATTTATGAATGTCTATAGTAAACATAAGTTTCGCATTTTAGATTTTTTTTTTTTTAGATTTTTAGATTTTTAGTTTTTTCTTCGTCATGCGATTAGTCCTTAAAAATTAATATTGTGATTCATTTTTTCGGTCTTGAAAATGTTTTACTTTTGTTCACCATCATAGTTACAACCATACTAACATTGCTCTGCCATGCTAAAGAAAAACCAACAACAGTGCATTACTTCTGAAACTGAAAAAATCAGGAAAAAATGTTCGTATTGAGAACTTCCAAAGAAAACACTTCTATATATATATAAAGGTTCTAAAAACAGTACGTTTTAAATATATTTTACACTTCTAGAATGTCTTACTTTTTTAGTTCTAAACTATTGCATTATGAATTGATGTAAATACTGTTCTTTTTCTTTTTTGCAAATTATTATAAATCGTTTTCATTTGTTTAGAGCGGCTTCATTCTTTCTTCAATATAATTATTTTTATAATTACCAGTTAAAAATTTAAAATTCCGCACATTTTAGTAATGTAAAATATTCTTGATACATTCTGTTTTTATAAACTTTACTTAGAGCATTTTCTTTGGAATGGCCAAAGGTAGAAAAAAATATCATTCAAAGTGTACTCATTCTCATCTTAAACTACTAATCAAATCCATGCCAAGCAGAAAACTTTTAACTTCTTGAGAAAACACTATATATATATATTAGGGTCGCTTGTTACGAATTTAATGTCACATTTACTATTATTGACGGTTGACAAGTGTCAAATCAACTGTCATTTCGGATAAAAATTTGGTTTTTAAAAATTCAAATTACAGGTAAGTAATTTTTAGGGTCGCTTGTTATGAACTTAATATCAAATGAACAATTTTGACAGTTGACAAGTGTCAAATTAGCTGTCAACTCGGCTAAAAATTGGATTTTTAAAGGTTTAAATTATAGGTAAGTGGTTTTTAAGGTCATTTGTTACGAATTTAATATCAAATTTACTTTCATTGACAGTTGACAAGTGTCAAATCAGCTGTCAACTAGTCTTAAAATTTGGTTTTAAAAAATCCATATTATAGGTAAGTGGTTTTTAAGGTCGCTTGTTGCGAATTTGATGTTAAATTAACAATTTTGGCAGTTGACAGGTGTCAAATCAACTGTCATTTCGGATAAAAATTTATTTTTAAATAATTTATATCACAGGTAAGTGATTTTCAAGGTCGTTGGTTACGAGATTGATGTTAAAATTTGCAGCGGTAAAATTAAATTTTTAAAATTTTCTTGTAAATGAAATTTAGAATAAAAATATTTTTGCATTTTCTATAGGAATAAGCGAACAGTCACTAATTCAAATTTAGAGAGTGGTACTGTTACGGACAGTCATCGTTTCGCTCCCGTGAGGGGAAGTAACCTTTCTCTGCCATGCGGACAAGGACCTGTGTTCGAGTTTCAGATCGAATGTAGCACCGTGAGGGGCCCGGATCCTTATTCCTTTATTAAGAATATTTCCCTAATGGCTTTTTTTACAAAAAAATAAAATTTTTAAATATCAACATTTTCAAAGTTTTTTTTATTAAATTTGAAATCCTTATTTTATTACGATTTCATACATATGATATTTGCCTTAAAAATGTTAACTTTTAAAAAGTTTATAATTAAATAATTTTTTTAATGCATTTCTCCCTTCTAATCTTTTTTCTCACTCTCATTCAAGTAACCGATTACTTGTCTATTATCTAATAAATATTTGCTTAAATCAAACTAATTATATGTGAATAAATTATTTCAGTATTTGAAGTAAATATGTATTATTAAATTGATTCAAGTAAATATTTATTTTATGATTGTCAAGTAATCGTTTATTTGAATCAATTAAATGATATTTGCTTCAACTACTTAAATAATTAAATTAAATACAATTTATTTGCTTCAAATACTGAAATAATTGAATTAAATACACTTTATTTTCTTCCAATACTAAAAAAATTGAATTAAATACAGTTTATTTGCTTAAAATATACTGAAATAATTTATTCAAATGCAATGTACTTGATTCAGTCAAATATATGATTTATAATAGATAAATATTAGGTTATTTGAATCCAGTAACATTTTTTTCATTGTTCTAGGAAATTAGTAACTTTTACTAACAATTAGTAATATTTTACTACTCAAAATGGGGAAAAGTCATTCATGAAAATTAATAACATTCATGGAAATTCTATTAATTCAGTTTCAGAGTAAAATTTCATTCCTTTCTTATTAATTTTCAAACAAATAAAAATATTTACTCTAAAAAATATTTATTTGATGTCAATAACATTTTTGAATAAAATAATTTAGAATTGATGGAAATACTATTTATTTGATTTAAGTAAATATTTATTTGATAATAGACAAGTAATCGGTTATTTCAGTGGAATAGAATACAATGCATTTAAGAAATAATAAAATTATAAACTTTTTAAAAATCAACATTTTAAAGGCAAACAATATAAGCATGAATTTGTAATATCATAAGGATTTCAAATTTAATCAAATAAACTTAGAAATGTTGATATTTAAAAAATTTATATTTTTGAAAAAGGCCATTAAGGAAAATTGAAAAAACTTATTTCTGAGGGATTAGATGGTATTTAAAGGTATGGAAATATATAAAGCACATATATTTCATACATTATATAAATATTATTTTATTTGTGTTTAATAATTTCTTATTGTTTTTTGTGTTTTTATAAATAAAAACACCTTTTTAAACACGCCAACATAATACTTAGATAATTATGCTGACAGTCCTAAGCCTGAAAGTGTGAATAAAAAAATGTGTTTTTTTATTAAAATGCGAAGAAAAATGCATGGTAAAAAAATTTTTCTCTAAAAAAATAATAAAAATCTTTAATTTCAACATTTTTAGAGCAAACAAGATATGACTGAAATCGATATTATATGTACTAATTGCACCCTTCAATTCAATCAAAAATTACAAAATTTTTAAATATTGACATTTTTAATTCGAACAACATATGCACGTAATCGTGAAATTCCGATGAATAAGAATATGTTAAAAAAAAATTAAAAATTGTTAATATTTAAAAATATTATAATTTTCATGAAAAACTCATTAAGGGCCATAAATATAAAATGTCATTAGGCCCGAGAACGCTGCTCAGGCCCCCCGCAGTGCCTTGTTCACTCAAGACACTAGTTCGGTCCCGGCCGGTAGAGTGGGGGTATAGTTCTTCCCCTCACGGGGCTAACTTGGACATCGCCCCTCGAGCTCCGGGTTTATGGCCCGGCCGGTAGAGTGGGGTATACTATTTCCCCTCACGGGAGTCTTTCGATAATCGCCCTTTAAAAAATGATGAGAGTGTTATTTCAGCTTCTGAAATCGGATAAATTCTAATTTTCGCTAAAAATACTTAAAAAATAATCATACATAGTATATTTCAAATTTCTAAATTAATTATTTGACTTTTTAATATCAAAAATTTTTTCTTGACTTTTTTCGTCAACGGAAGGCTTCAGGAGAAAATGATCTTTTTATTGTGCATTGTGCTGAGTCAAATAATTCAAATTTATTGTGTAACTTGAAGCTAGTTATATCAGAAAAAACAAAAATCATAGAAGAAGGTAGTTTCAAGGGACTACGTAAGGGACAAGAACTGACACAACCTTCCACAACTGGAAGGTCATGTTCTTCAGAGGCCCCAGTTTATGAAAAGAAATTAAGAAAAGATGTTTAACATTAAAAGCTCTACTAATTAATTTAGAACATTAAAAATTAAAATATATTTTGTATGAATATTTTTACCTATTTTCAGACAAAAATTTGTATTTCTGCGATTGCTAGAAACTGAGATTCTAACTCTATACGCCAAACTAATTAACATATTCAATTTTTTTACCATTGCATTTTTTAATAAGTGATATAAATATCTGATTTTTTTCTTTTTCAATAATTTTTTGATTTCTATGGTAAGGGAAAGTCAAAAGAGACAAATTTCTCGACTTTTCCGTATTTTTTTTATCATTTGTCTGTACTATTGTTAACGCTATTTTCTTACATCCATGAAACTTGCATCAGTTTATTCGCTATAAAATTTATTTTTCTTTTTTTTTAGCGATTTTTTCCCTGAGTTACTCAAAAATTTCTAAAGGGATCAGGATTTTTGAGAAGGATATTAAATTATACTACATATTTCATTCTATATTCTTCGGAAATTTTTTTTAAAAACCTTGGAATTTTAAATTCGGAGTGGCTATTTCGTCCGTCGCGGGCGAATTAATTCATTTCTCTTATTTCGCCCGCGACGGGCGAAATAGATACGATTATGTGAAGTGTCTATTTCGCCCGTCGAAATAAATGTGTTTTAGAAGACGGTCGAAATAAGAAAAATAGATTACTTCACCCGTCCAAAAAAATCAAGTATTTGCAAGACGGGCGAGTATATTATTTCGCCCATCAGGTGATAAAACAAAAACGAACGAAATAATTAAAGTACAATATTTCGCCCAACAGGTATAAACAGCTGTTTCATATTTGTTATTAAAAATTATTTTTATAATTAATTTGAAGTTTTGAAAAATAATTATTATATTAAATAAAAACTTGATTTAAAAAAGGTTATAAAATATATGATTTTTTAATAATATGTGTTATTAAATTTACATACACTGAAAAAAAATTTATTTGTTTCAAATAATCAATAATAATCTTGAAAAAAATACCATTTAAGTGACTCAAATAATAATTATTTAATATAAATAAATATTTATTTGATAATAGTCAAGTGACTGATTATTTCAATGAAATAAATCTTTTTCATGTATTTAATTTTTTTATTTGAATAAATAAAATCAGATACGAAAAAACTATATTCAATTATAAATTGTACAATTAAAAATTAGCGTACATATAATATAATAATTAGGTTAAATAAATTTTAGCCAATAGCTTACAAAAAATGTCAGAAACAGTCGATTTCTAAATTTATTTCAAGGGGTGGGACCAGTAAAATTTCAAAGTTTATGTAGTGTATTTAATTTTTTTTCTGGCATTATTTAGGGTTTAAAAATTATTCTTAATTATTGAAATTTGAAAAAAAATATTTTTGTCAATTTTAGAATTTTTTTTTTAAATTAAAAATTTTTAGGGTTCCGTACTCGGTTCGGAACCCTATTAATATCGGTTTTTTTGAAATCGTTTACCCCCTCCCTAGCGGTCACACAAATTTATCTAGAGAGCTGAAAATTAGTACACATATGTATTTTCGCGTGCAGATTACAGGAAAAATACAGCGAACTTGATTCCGATCAATTTACATAGCGTTGTCAAGGAAAAATCAAAAATTCCGAAAAAAATAATTTTTTCTCCCTAGCGCACACAATATTCAACACAGACAGTTTATATTTAGTATACAAATGTATTTTTACGGGTAAAATACAGGGGAAAAAAAGCGGTCACGATTAGAGTTGATGATTAACTTTTTATCAAGTTTTTCAAGAAAAAATGACAATTTTAGAAAAAAAATGTATTTTTCCAGCAAAAACGAACAAAATTTTATTTAAAGGAAATTAAATTTATATATTTTAACGTATTTTTACGTGTAGATTACAAAAAAAATATAGCGAGCATGATTGGAGTTGATTATCATAGCGTTGTCAAGGAAAAACCATGAATTTTTACGAAAAATACCTAAAAATGACTATGTACCCCCCCCCTAGCAGCCACATCTTTTGACATAAAGAGATCAAATTTGGCACACTTACGTATTTTTACGTGAAAATTACAGGAAAAATATAGCGAACTTGATTCGAATCAATTTACATAGCGTTGTCAAGGAAAAATCAAAAATTTCGAAAAAAATGATTTATTCTCCCTAGCGCACACAATATTTAATCCAAATTGTTCATATTTGCTGTAAAACTGTATTTTTGCGTGAAAAATACAGGGAAAAAATGTAAGCACAATTGGAGTTGATGATCAATTTTTATCAAATTTTTGAAGAAAAATAATAAATTTAAGAAAAAAATGTATTTTTCCGCAAAAAAGTTGATCTAAAGTGATTCAAATTTATATATTTTGACGTATTTTTACGTGTAGATTACAAAAAAAATATAGCGAGGATGATTGGAGTTGATTTTTCTGGGTCTGTCAAGAAAAAACTGATAATTTTAGAAAAAATCATGAATTTTCTCCCAATAACGGAACAAATTTTTTCTAAAGGGCTTCAAATTTTCTATTTTTACGTATTTTTATGTGTAGATTATAGAAATAATTTAATAAACATGATTGAGTTTATTTCTTCAGTCGTTACAACTCTAAAATAAAAAAAATCGGACAAGACTGAAATCGAGGGTTCCGTACTCGAAGCGAACTTATTTGGTATAAAAACAAATGTTTATAAAATATGTGTTGTATGACAACTAATATAAGTGATACGAAGAGGAACAATTTTCTTGAATTTTACAAAATTGTTCCTCTTCGTATTACTTATATTAGTTGTCATACAACACATATTTTTTAAACATTTGTTTTTATACCAAATAAGTTCGCTTCGAGTACGGAACCCTCGATTTCAGTGCGAGTGTAACTCGCACTTGTCCGATTTTTTTGTTGTATCACCTAACGGGCGAAATAATCTATTCTTCTTATTTTGCCCGTCTTCTAAAAGTAAAACACATTTATTTCGGTGGGCGAAATAAGAAGAATGAATTAGTTCGCCCGAGCGGGCGAAATAGATGCAGCCTTTTAAATTAAATAATTGCTCTACACACTTTGTTGATATTTTTGAATAATTGTTTCATTGACAAATGCTTGAATTATTGCTTGCAAAAAGATAAACTTAATTTAATTAAAATTTCAACTGTTTATTATAACCGGATATGAAAAAGCGACCTCAAAAGCATCAGATTAGAGGTTATGTTTTGCAATTCTGAAGTAAAAATACATACACAAAGAAGATCAACTCTTAACATAAAGCAACAATTTAGTAAGTTTTGATTATATCTAAAACATTGAGTAATAACTGGTATTTTTTAATTATATGTATTCCATTTATATTTTTATTACTTATATTGATTTACATTTATTGAAAAGAAATTCATTGGTCGATTGGAATAGTAATGTTTAATGCAAAGAGTAATTTTTTCTTAATTGATTTTTTAATTTGTAAAATTTATAAGTTATTCACTAATGTTCAAAATGATTGTGGTGTTTTTGAACATATTAGTTTTTCATTCATTAATTAATAAAATTAATTAAATAATCGGGTTTAAAGGCATTAGCAGAATGACATCCTTTCCCGTAACCGCGGAGTCATCCTGCGTTGGCCTATAATGCTGACTCTACATTAGCTGCGCAAACGTGTACGTGAACGTGCTGACGTCACAATGTTATTCAAATGGGTGACGTCAGCACGTTCACGTTCACGTACACGTTTACGCAGCCAATGTAGAGTCAGCATTATGCTGACTCTACATTGGCTGCGCAAACGTGTACGTGAACGTGCTGACGTCACAATGCTATTGCAAATGTGTGACATCACACGTTAACGTTATAACGTACCGCGTAACGTACCTATTCTGGTCTCAGCTATACAAACTGGCCCATTGTAAAACCGACTAATGGGTGACGTCACACGTTCACGTACACGTTTGCGCAATTAATGTAGAGTCAGCATAATATTGCGACTGAAGCGCCTTTTTCTAAAGAGAACGAAAACTGCTTTGCACGTTATTGTTGTGTGTGGTAATATAAGGACAAGAAGAAGATTCGTTTGTGTTGTCTGTCGTAGGTAAGTTTTTACAAAATAACAATTTTCTTAATATTTGAAAAAAGGGTACGAGTGACTGTAACCGCAAACTTGTTGAGTTCACCCCATTCGGCTTCTATATGTATAACCTCCACCTGAAAGCTTCTTGAACATTCCCGTCTGCATGCAATATTTTCAAGGTGGCCTGATTATATTAGGATTCAGTTTATTCTGCGGACATTTTTATAAAATCGCCTTGTAAGTGAGAGAAGTTTCATTTTTTATTTACATTTCTGCATGCGTATTCTTAACCCACAAGTGACCGAAAACGCTGAGTTTATGGAAACAACTGTGTTGTTACCCATAAGCGTAGCTTGGAAGCCACTAGTCGTTTCGTCCCGGTCCCCACTACTGGACTCATCAGTAAGGCTGCGTAGTGGGAAACCTGCCTTATACGACCATGGGGAAGTGAGAGTTGGATCGTGTATATATGCTACACGCCAAGCAACATCTACACTTGTGAGAGAGCACCTGGGTATTGACCAATGGCAGAGACATCCATTGGCCAACCCCCACATACTCCCCCCCTAGTATCATCGAAGTAGATGATACGATTGGTTAAAGGAGCTGGAACGAAAGGAAAATTGAAAAGTCGTACGGAAAGTACGTATCAGAAGGATAGTTTTTGTTAAAGAGAGAGACGGAGCGCGTTGCGAGCGAGGGACAGTGAAGGCATCTGTTTTACAGTGCTCACCGCTTCGTGACAAGGTGCGAGGAAAGGTGCGAGAGCAGTGTGAGCGACCCCTAAACTCGAGCATCAATCGCATTCGTCGCAGAAGAATTGCACACGAAGCGGCCCGTCGGCGGTCACCAATATGGAAACAACTGTGTTGTTACCCATAAGCGTAGCTTGGAAGCCACTAGTCGTTTCGTCCCGGTCCCCACTACTGGAGTCATCAGTAAGGCTGCGTAGTGGGAAACCTGCCTTATACGACCATGGGGAAGTGAGAGTTGGATCGTGTATATATGCTACACGCCAAGCAACATCTACACTTGTGAGAGAGCACATGGGTATTGACCAATGGCAGAGACATCCATTGGCCAACCCCCACAAGTTGTTGCGAGTGCCGCCCCCCTCTCTATAAAATACTGGTGGGACTTTCCAGATATATTCGCTTTGTTTCTCTGGCCGACAAGAATCGCAATATATTCTTTTTCCTTCTGCCTTTCTATTTTATTGACCACTATCCACTCAAATGGCAGTGACAGTTTTATTGTAAGTCCTCGCTTAAAGGGTTACAATAACTACAAACTTTTCTGTGTGTAGCATTTGTGTTTTATAATGAAAGTGTTTCTTTTAATTTATAGTTAATATTTATAGTAAACATTTATAATAAAACTTAAATTAAATTTATTACTATTGTTTATATACTATTTTTAATAATGACACTGTTATTTATTATATGAAAAGATTAACATTAATTGCGATTGTTGAATTTTTAGAGAAAGACTGATTTTATTTTTTAAAGATAAAATGTCTTTAAATTTAAAAGAAAATAAATTTTTCTTTTGCAAAGAAAATGATATCATTTTATTAATAAAATGGAATCTATGAATTTATTAATAAAATAGATATCTTTTGCGAAATAGTGAAAATTAACTTAATTACAAAAATCACCCCTGTCTTATTGTACAACATAAATAAGTGAAATTTTGCAGGTCTTTGTTTTTAAATAATTTTTTTCCGAAATATTTAGTTTTTTGATAAAATTGAAAAAAATTTGACACAATAACTTTATTGTATTAATGGGAGTAAACTAAATTATTAAACACGAGTAATGCATTATATATTGCTAATACATTATTTTATGAGAGGAATATATTTTTAAATGAAATATTAAGATTTGGTAAATATTTATTTGGTTTTAATATATTTCTTTAATGTATACTAAATAAACAGGTAAATGACTGAAGTGTTTCAATTAATTTTTTTTGTATAATATTACTTATTCAGGTAAAAGTCAGATTTTTTTTCTTGAAATTGGTAGGCACCCTGTTATTTATTATTATTATTATTATTATTAATAGAACAATTGGGTTTAACTATAAAGTAGCTAAGTCCTAGCTAATTTCTTTTTCGTGTAGTATTCCCTATTGAAAATCCCTGTACAAGATCTTGTACAAGAAAATGTACATGTTCAGCAGCTGAACTTGTACCTGTTCTGGTAAGAACATGTACAAGATCTTGTACAAAAATATATTTAATATTTGTATGCAAGAAAATGTACAAGAACATGTACATTTTCTCGTACAGGTTCATTTATGTCTTCGTTTAATAAAAATTAAAAACTTTAAAGGCTGCGCAGTAGTTTTCTTAGGACTTTACAGCTGCGCAATAATTTTTGGCATGCTTAAGTAAAAAGTTTTAATAATTATAAATTATTAAATCTCAAATTTAAAAAAAAAAATTTTTTTTGATGAACTTGTACAAGAACATGTACAAGAAAATGTACATTTTCTTGCATACAAATATTAAATATATTTTTGTACAAGATCTTGTACTTGTTCTTACCAGAACAGGTACAAGTTCAGCAGCTGAACATGTACATTTTCTTGTACAAGATCTTGTACAGGGTTTTTCAATAGGGTTTAGTATTGTAATATATTAAAATCCCAGTTCCGGTGTAAATATACCTCGCAGCGCGTAATGGCCATCTCACAATATGAGTTTTCCTATGTGAACGTCTGTCGTGACGCGTTGCCACTCACATTTAGCATTGAAATACATCGAGTCTGGGCGTCGCTTCAAACTTAATGTAGAATACCGATTAATGTACGAATTAAAAAAAAAAATTACAACACAAAAATATTTTTTGTAAATTAATTTATTAAAAATAATATAATTTAATTAGCATAAATGATAATTATTATTTTAATTATTCATTATTAATAATAGTTTATATATTCGAAATTAAATTAACTATTATAATTATAATAGACAAAATAAAAATAAAACGTTTTAAACCCAGAAAATATTTTTACAAGAATGCATCATAATTTTCTATCTTAAAATTAGCTTATGTGGTTTTATGAGAAATAACATGTGTTTTAATTTCTCAAAACAAGAAAATATGGATTTATCAACTTTTGGAAAATTACTTCTCAAATTCAGTTGAAAATTTATTTGCTTAAGATAAAAAAGTTTTACTTTTTTGTAGACTTTTTATATTTGTATAAAAAATCGTGAATATTACAATTCCGAGGTAATTCGATTTTCCTAAAAGTGGTTCAAATAAGAGTTTATCCTAGACTCTAAATATAAATTCTTTATTCTCAAAACCAGTATTTTGACACTTAACTTTGAATCATTGTAACTTTGCGAATTTTTCATCTAGAAGGGCCGAGACCACTCAAAATGTTCTTTTAACAAGGAATTTGCCTATACAGTAGAATCTCGGTTATCCAAGGTAATGTGGGGAAGTGGCACCTCGAATAAGCGAAAACTCTAATAACACGAAAAAAACCTAAAATTCAAAAATTTTAGTAATTTTGTTTATGTATTTAATGTGCTATAAAGAAAATTAATCGCAAATGTATATGGGGTTAAAAGCGAACTAACTGAAAAAAAGTTGATCGGATCGGGCTGTAACTTGCACATAGTTTACCCCTAGGGGTAAGTAATTCAACCACGAAGTATTGTTAGGTTTTTTCAACAACTGTGAAAAAAAAATTTCAAAAAATTCAAAAATTGACCCATTTTTCTGAAAATCAAAAATTTTGTTGACTTTTTTTAAGTTTGGTCTTTTTATTTTTTTAATTATTTCTTTTTTGAAAGCTAAAAATGTGTATTTTCACCACAAAAAATATTGAGATGGCCTTTTTTGTTATTTTTGAGATATTAGTTAATTAATTAATTAAGGTTAAAAAAATGATATATTTTTTAAAAAAAGTTATCGTAATTCTGACGTTGCTAAAGGAAAGTTGACAAAATTCCGCATCCAACGAGCCCTATATAAAGTACTTTGGGTTAGTGGATTGTTAATAAACAATTGGCTAACATGGCAATTGTTTATAAAAAATCCTCTAATCCAAAATAGTCCATATAGGACTTGTTGGATGCGAAATTACGTTAGCTTTCAATGGGTACCTTTAGGATTGCAATAACTTTAATTATTTGTAAAATATTTCATTTTTTATGAACATTAATTAATTAATTAATATCTCGAAAATAACAAAAAAGGACATCTCAATATTTTTTGTGGTGAAAATACACATTTTTAGCTTTAAAAAAAATAAATATAAAAAATAAAAACGACCGAATTTAAAAAAAAATTTGGAAAAGGTTTAATTTTCAAAAAAGGGTCAAAATTTGAATTTGTTGAAATTTTTTTTGGACCATTCGAAAGAGCAGGCAAAAACCTTTCGAAAACATACAGGGAAAATTTTTTTTCTTCTTTCTGTTTAAAAGTTACAAAAAAGTTTTCAAAAAAATTCAACCCCCTCTCTCGCCGACAGTTTCTGAAAAAACTTAACAATACTTCGTGGTTAAATTACTTACCCCTAAGGGTAAACTATGTGCAAGTTACAGCCCGATCCGATCAACTTTTTTTTCAGTTAGTTCGCTTTTAACCCCATATAAAAGTTGAACTATAATAAACGTAGATTAACTTTTGGGTAAAATTATTGTTAATGCATATGGTCAAAATCGCGGACTGTTACGTTACATTTCCAAGCACTTTTTAACGTCAATTTCCCCAAAAGTGCATGGAATTAAAATATTTTAATATTTATTATTCATGCATCTAAAACTTGACATCCGTAGTAACATTTTCTATTAATATAAATTTTTCTGTACACCTTGTTATTTAAGAGTTATGAACGCCTCAAATAGACTGTTACGTTACATTTTTACTGTATATATAATTCTAATAATGCGAAAGTGTACTCTTTTCATGCGGATGTCCACATATATTCAAATTACAAATCAATATAATTTCTTACTTTTTGTTTAGAAAGCTTTGCACATTTTTCAATTCTAGAAAATTAAAAAACATTTGCCCATTTACGAATGTTATATGAGAGTGATTCATATCACATTTCTGCGTGTATAATGCATGTATTCTTAATTTTCAGATTAAAACGATGGAGGAAAAAGAATGTGCTGACAGCTTAAACAGTACTCCTTGTACATCAGGTAGATTTCAGTATTCTTTTGCATATACTATT